>NW_015169864.1:158157-167278 GCF_001447785.1 Gekko japonicus | reverse complement strand
CTGCAGCCTCTTTCTCTCTCTCCCCTCTGGTGCACCAAGGGGGAGCTCCAGCCACCAAAATATGATAAGAACAGCTGCTTCTGTGTTCACTCTCTCACACACACACAAACACACGTGTGTGTGTGTATGTGTATGTGTGTTAAAAGATGCTATTCAATATAAACCCCATCCCTATGCTGTAACTGTGCAGACTACATGTCCCAGAATTCTCAGCATCAAGAGGAGCTGTATAACCCAAGATGCTCGGTGGGTGTGTTGTCCTCCCCCCCCCATCCTTATAATACAGCTGAGTTCCTTATAGCTTCTCAGTTGCCTGAGTGGGTCAAGCTTCTCCTGGTCGAGTATCATGTTGATACTTTCATACAATGACCTTTCAATGGAGCAGACTTTGACAGATCTGATTTTTGAAATTCTGGTGGTATGCTTTTTAAGACTGTCAGATACCCAGGCTTCACCAGTGAATACATAATCACTCATCTGTATAGTTTCTGTTAACTTTTAAATATTTGCTGTGCAAGGGTTTGGATGTACAAGGCCTATTTATTGCCATTGATTCAAATGACTTTTCTTCTGTGTTTAGTGGTACAAGTGTTAAACCCAATAGGCATTTGTAGAGTGTATGTGATGCTGAGAGATACTGCAGTCTATCACTGTGAGTCCCCAGTCTGGTGCCCACTGGCATCTTATCTGACACCCATTTGCATGCAGCAGAAGGTGTTTCAGAATTGCCCAGGAAGTATCACTTTTGTGTCAGCATTAACACCAGTGCAGAATGATCTGCATCCTTTGTAGGGGGATACGTGGCATGGAGCCTCCCAAAATTTTGATTTGGCCTCCTTGTGGCTAGATGACCACACTTCTGGTAACATGGGGGGGTGGTCTAATATGCTAATGAGCTGCACTGTTAGGGGTGCATCCTAATATGCTAATGAGTTCCTGCTGGGCTTTTTCTACAAAAAGAGCCCTGCACTTCCTAATTATTTATCTGCTGGTCCCACCATTTAATATTTATTCATTGTTGACAAAGTGTTGCATAGTTGCAGAAGTGACTCAGTCCTTGCTTGGAGAGCTTGGGCTAGGTAAAAGGAGGAAAATGAAGGGGAAGGATCGATCACGAAGTAGGAAGTATAACTCGTAGAAGTGCAGAAAAGAGATGACTTTGGAGCAGTACTAGTCTTTGAGAAAGCATTTGAAGGCAAGTGTGGAATCTGCTTGATTGACAGAGAGGGGGAGGCTGTTCCAGGCACACAGATCAGCATGATAGAAGGCACAAAGAAAGGAGTGGGAGTGGGAACAAAAGCCGTTCTTAAGTAATTTTCAACATGCAATCATGTTTGCTGCAGATGTCCTAAGGAAAGAGAGCTCAGAAACTAAACGGAAGAATTCCAGCAAAATCACATATTGTTTTAGGGGATGCTGAGCAATGAGGACTGAAATGTGACTGTGTGGCACACAGAAGCACACAGAAACACTATTTGTTTGAGCAGTACTCTTCTTACTTCCTTTAAAATCCCTTGAGCTCACACTCCAGTAGGAAGTTCCACATTTGCCTTGAAACACTGACCTAGATGACAGTTGGTGTCTCTAAATTATGTTATACACATTTTAAATATGTGGCATATAGAAATTAGGGGGGTGCATTTCAAAAAAATTCATTTCAATTACATATCATAAACTTGGCAAGGCCGTGATGATCATTTTCATACAGTATCAAAAATACCGTTACCATTTTGGAAAGCTGTGTTGGGAAACATCTCTGTTTTAACTGATATCACACGTTAACCCATTCTTTTCTAAAGGGAAATAAAATTAGCTTTCCAGAGTGGCTAGTTTTAAAGCAAATGGGTCCAAAACTTCAAGGGAACCCAGTTCTCCCTGTCTGTTAAAGAACCCAAATTTGAAGTAAACTGGACAAAGAAGTCCGATTTTACAGACAGCTGAAGAAGGTGCCCACAACCACCCTTGTCTCCAGAGGAAACATGTCTCAGCCAGTCTGCAGTGCACCAGTTCTTTAGAGTTTAAAAGGCCACTGTTTAAATGGCTGGTAGATTTGGCCTCTAGACTTTGGAGGCCAGTTGTACCATCCATTATTTTCTAGCATGTCCAAATAGCAAGCAGCTCATCAACCCTTTAAACTTTAAAAGACCATTTTTTTCAGTTAGCCCCTTGAAAATAAAAGCCCATTACATGTAAAGGGCTGATGAGTCATGGCCCAGCTGGGGAGTTCTCATTCCTTCCAACACCACTGCTGCTGTGTCCCTGAAAACAAACCACAGCTTGCAGTCTGCAGAACAGCAGAAAGGCCTCCTGAAATGATTCCTAGTATTTCTGATATTTATCAGGAGTGAAATATCAGGAATGCTTTCAATGCTGTTGGATATTTCCAGTCCTTTCTGATAGTGGAAATATTGGGCATAAGAACATAAGAGAAGCCAATGTTGGATCAGGCCAATGGCCCATCCAGTCCAACACTCTCACACACTGGCCAAAAATACCAGATGCCATCAGGAGGTCCAGCAGTGGGGCCAGGACACTAGACGCTCCCCCTCTGTTGCCCCCCCAATCACCAAGAATACACTGCATCCCTTGCCCCAAAGTTTCTATGTATACCTTGTGGCTAATAGCCACTGATGTATCTCTGCTCCATATGTTTATCTAATTCCCTCTTGAAGCCATCCATGCTTGTAGTCACCACCACCTCCTGTGGCAGTGAATTCCATGTGTTAATCACTCTTTGGGTGAAGAAGTACCTCCTTTTATCTGTTCTAGCCTGACTGCTCAGCAATTTCATTGAGTGCCCATGAGTTCTTGTATTGTGAGAAAGGAAGAAAAGTATTTATTTATTTATGTATTGGATTTATATCCTGCCCTTCCGGCAAACGGGCTCAGGGCAGCTCACAAATTTATCGGCACCATGTGCCAAGTCCACATAAAACAATTAAAAACAAGTTAAAACAATAATACAGTTAACAGTTAACAATTAAAGTGCTCGCAATATTGATCGTTCATTCAGTAAATTTAAGGTGGTGTGCTATAAAATGTAATACTAAAATCCCGATTCAGTGGTATTTCAGCCTCCCACTGTGCTGTGGCTCGATCTCCATGCAGGGTCAACCCATTACTACAGATGTTAATAGTAATAACAGTTGGTGGTAGTGGTGGGCAGCTCCTAGTTGAAAGCCTGGTGGAAGAGCTCCGTCTTGCAGGCCCTGCAGAACTGTACACATATTTCTTTCTCTACCGGCTCTATTCCATGTATAATCTTATAATCCTCGATCATGTCACCCCTCAACCATCATTTCTCCAAGCTAAAGAGCCCCGAGTGCTTTAACCTTTCTTCATTTTATCAAGTCAGCAATATCTGATTGCACACCCCTAACAGAAATTCTCCAAAGTCAGACACTGTTTTTTGTGGTTAGGTTAGGAAGGTTAGAATCATGCATGCTAGCCTTTTTTTGGGCATCCTGGCTTTGTCCTAGATATTCATGAGTAGCAATGGGCACAAACTGGCTCACAAACAAAAGTTCATAACAAATTTTGGTTGGTTCGTGGTTTGTGAACTGAAGTTTATGGTAGGTCAACCAGCACAAATTTTCCATGAATTTTCAAGCGGTTTATGGCAGTTTGTGAATGGATACACTTCCAGATAGTCTCTGCCCAATCAAAATGTTTACCAAACATCAAAGCAAAGGGTGAGCAGAATTCTCCAGCCTTGTAAATACCAATAGGAGCCAGTCCTCCAAAGCTTAACAGGCACTGCTGGTTGCCAATAACAGAGTTCCCATTCTGCTCTATGGGATCAGAGAGCTATATATACCCTCAGCTCAGCACCACACCCTCTCCTCTGTTCGGTGCTGACAGTTAGACAGAGAAGTAGAGAACTTGTCAAAAGCAGAGCACTTTTATTTATTCTTGATTGCAAACACCTCTCCCCTGTTTTTCTTTTTTTTTTGGGGGGGGGGTTAGCTTGACTTAGGGCTCTGAGCCAACCCATCTCTGCTCACACTGAGCAGAGGGGCTTAGCTACCGGATCCCTCAGCTGAGGACCCACATTTATACCCTCCCAACCTTCCTGATCATGAACACGTCTCCCTGGGTGGGATTTGGTTGTTAAGTTAATTGGCAGGTGCTCTGCCAATTGCATTGGCTACTGGTTGAGTTCTGGATCCACTTCAAGATGTTGGTATTATTTATTGATTGATTTGATTTTTACCCCACCCTCCCCACTGAGGCAGGCTCAGGGTGGCTTACATAAGAAACAAGACAAATATCCATATAAAATAAATATCCATATAAAATACACAAAAGTTATTAAAACCATTAACATAATGAAGGCGGTATAGCTATGGTAAAGTGCATTCAGTGGTACATCCACTATCAGTGGGCTCAGGCTGGAAATAGAATTGGCATGGGGCATAGATGATAACAAAGCTCCTTACCTAAATGCCTGGCGAAAGAGCTCCATTTTAGTGGCCCTGCAGAACTGTGAAAGGTCCTGCAGGGCCCTGATCTCGTCCGGAAGCTCATTCCAGTAAGTTGGAGCTGCCACAGAAAAGGCCCTGGTCCTGGTCGATACCAGCCTGGCGTCCTTAGGACTCGGGGGGGGGGATGATTTTGCAACCCTGACTGTAGTGCTCTCTGGGGAATATGTGGGGAAAGGCAGTCCCTCATGTAGGTAGGTCCCTGACCTTAAAGGGCTTTAAAGATCAAAACCAGCACCTTGAAGCGAATCCGGTATTGATGATACCCTTTAAAGCCTTACACAGCCTGGGATCAACATACCTGAGGGACTGCCTCTTCCCGTATATGCCCTGAAGAGCATTATGCTCTATGGATCAACATCTCTTGGTGGTCCCTGGCCACAAAGATGTCCATCTTGCCTCGACCAGGGCCAGGGCTTTCTCTGCCCTGGCTAATTGCCTGGTGGAACATGCTCCCCATTGATATTAGGGCCCTGAGGGATCTTCAGTTCTGCAGGGCCTGTAAGACAGAGCTGTTCCACCAGGCCTTTGGCTGAGGCAGCAGACATCCATGGATGGCTTCCCTGAGGTTTTTGTTACCCATCTAACAACTGCTGGACACTGTTTATGTGTCACCAATGGGCCAGGGGAATCTCTCACAACTGCTAATTTTCTGTTCTCAGGTTGTAATCACCATTTTAATGCATACGATGGTGTTTTACCTGCCCTGAGCCCACTTGTGAGATGGGTAGGCTATAAATGTGAAGAAATAAATAAATAAATAGGTGGGCTCAGGGCTCTGAGCCACCCTGTCTCTCTATTCATGCCGAGCAGATGAGAAGGAGGAGGAAGAGGAGGAGGAGAAGAAGAAAAAAAATTGGTTTCCTACCCCACTCTTCACTACCTGAAGGAGTCTCAGAGTAGCTTATAACCGCTTTCCCTTCCTCTCCCCACAACAGACACCCTGTGAGGTAGGTGGGGCTGAGAGAACTCTGAGAAAGCTGTGACTAACCCAAGCTCATCCAGCTGGGTTTATGTGGAGGAGTGGGGAATCAACTCCAGTTCTCCAGATTAGAGTCCACCACTCTTAACCAGTTCACCAAGCTGGCTCTCAGAGGGGCTTTGCTACTGGGTGC
Organism: Gekko japonicus; assembly: GCF_001447785.1. Classification (NCBI taxonomy): domain Eukaryota; kingdom Metazoa; phylum Chordata; class Lepidosauria; order Squamata; family Gekkonidae; genus Gekko; species Gekko japonicus. The sequence goes on along the minus strand of NW_015169864.1, from coordinate 161,682 downwards.
CTCGGCTGAGGACCCACATTTTATACCTTCACACGCCTCCGGATTGTGAACACCTCTCTTCCAACCCTTTCTCACTGAAATTCCCCCGCTAAGAAACCCCCTGGATACCCCTACCCTCCAAAGAAAATCTCCCTCACCCAACACCTACTTCAGGAAACAACATCTACCTCATAACACAACACCTACCTCATGGAACAACATCCACCTCAGCAAACATCTACCTGTACAATAAGCCCCTGTTTGCCTACCCCTTTCCCCTGCATTTGTACAATTCACAACTGATGGCTAGTTTTTTTTGCTTTGGGGGAGGAGCCTGGAGAGGGTGGGATCTGAGGAGGGGAGGGGCCTCAGCAGGGTGCAGTACCATAGAGTCCACCCACCAAAGCAGACAACACTTCCTCCAGGAGAATGGCTCTTTATTTTCTGTAGACCAGTTGTAATAGCGGGAGATCTCCAGGCCCCACTTGGAGGTTAGCAACCCTAGTGCATTGGGATCTACATGCACAAGTCTCCATGCAAACATGACATCCAACATGCAGAAGTGCTCCAGGGCAGTGCTGGTTATGACCTTCATACTGCAGCATGTATAGAAAATAACAGTAATCATAGGACATTGAATGTAATTCTAAGACAATTGTAATAAGAAGGTGGATGTCTAAAAGACTGATTGAACTATAGAATCACAATTTCTGATTATATGCAAATATAGGGCCTTCCCCCATCCTTCAGTTCTTCTTCACAGAATGCCTTTTATTCTCTGAGTCTAGGTCTGGGATGGACTTACTTGAAATTAGCTCAGAGTATTTGGAATAGTGGTTAAGTTCAAAGAATGTTAAGGTTCAGTGGTGGTCAACTTTCCGTCCCCTCACCACTGGTTTATGAATTGTATGTATTTGCATATCAAAATACTATTCATTCATTCATTCATTCATTCATTCATTCATTCAATTTTTATCCTGCCCTCCCTGTCAAGGCAGGCTCAGGGCAGCTTACATTAAAAGGTTAAAAATATATTAAAACACAAGTGCTTATACAGTACAACCTCATAACTGCCTCATTCACCGAGATTGTCAAATACTTATCACTTCCCAGTTCAAACACTACTGTCCCTTAGTAAGCAATTTAAAGAAATGTTGGTAGAGGAAGAATGGGCTAATGAAGGCCTTTTCATCTAACACTTACATGCAATTTACTTTTAAATCAGCTCCCCTGGGAGGCGACACAAGCTGTAACTATGCAGCAAATATTTTAATGGATTTGGCAAGGACTCAAAGCAGAAGTCCTATGCCTAAATCTCCAACAGGCCATATTTCAAAGCATTGGTAGGGGGAGTAGGGAGTGGAATACTTAATGTAGCATAACTAACAAGGGTCATTATGATCAAAAAGAAACCTGGTGGGACAGGTCCAATATCGCCTTATTGCTTTAAATTTACATATTTTTAATATGCAGGAAAGAAGATGATGGGCAGGCAATGAGAAGTAAAAAAGAAAGAAAGAAAAGAATTGTGATTAATTACTTGTAGTAGTTTTACTGCCATGCAATAAGGCAAAGGATGGCTGAAAACAATACAGGATGAATTATTTTCTTTTATAAGTATTTGGCTCAGACATATCAATCAGTGCCAGATGACGGAAGGGCACTGACCAATGGTAACACACAATTGGGTTGTTCATTTAGATATATTCATAAATTTTCTCCTTTTTGTTTTTATTGTTTTTGGGGAGTTAATTGTGATTGTTTTAAAAAATTATTGTCTTTTTATAGCTTTGCTTTGTTGTTCTTGGCCTTGAGAATTTTATTGGACACACACACACACAAAATAAATAAATAACATCCATTAATACTTCCATTTTGTGGCTGCAGTGCCAGAAGTGGGTATTACAGGAGATAACAATGGCTCAGGAACTAGTCCTCCCCTGTGACTCCTCATGACTGGGAGTGTATCCTCTGATGGATACAACAACTCACAGATTATCTCTTTAATGTCATGGAATGTCATGGGATGGGCCAATAGATTGAGGGATGCTGAAATTGTAACTTTTTAAAGGAAGTTTGATGTAATTTTGCTGCAGGAGACTTGGCGGGTAGATCCCATTATTTTTAATGGGTATAAAACATATGATCTTCAAGCACTGCCCTCTAAAAGGGGGAGAGCAAAAGGGGGATTGGGTATATTAATTTCGACTATTCTCAACGTAAAAAAGCAGCAACCAAAACGGGCAACCCAAATCATTAAAGGATTAGAACATCTTTGCTATGAAAAATGGCCAAAGGTTTTAGGGTTATGTATTTTAGAAAAAAAGACAAACATGGGGTACTGGTGCCAGGCTGAACCTGGACACCAGCAAGAGGGTTGGAATAGGGACATGAGGGGCATCACCATGCACAGTGGCATACCAAGGGATGGGGGGTGGGGGTGCACTCTGCCGTGGGTGCCACTTGAGGAAGACCTTTGAAGGGTGCCCTCCAAGCCAGAGTGGTGCTGCATTCCGCTGAATGCCTATTAGCAGCTAGTCTTTCTCCAGAACTGAATGAATGGTTCTTACTAAGGCCAACAACCAGCCTGAAGGTCATTTTCTCCTTCTCTCTTCCTTTCCTTGAACCCAGCTCAGCCAGATCTTGCAAAGCAGTAGTTAGAGTGTTACAGCAACATACAACAACTTTGCCCCCTCCCTTTATTTTCACTTCTTGGTCTCAAGACCTTCTTATCCCTATTCTGTATGGCAAAGAATGTAATTAATAGTATAGTAGCAAACCTTTGTTACTAGGGGGGGGGGAGTTAATATTTTCCCATGATATAACAATGTAGTAAAAGGATGCTTCCCCCCTCCTCCACCACTTACATGCAGGATAATGGAAAGTTAATCTGTTTTAATGGTTACACATGTGGAACAGAAGTTACAACTCCCAGTTCAGGCACTGGATTGTCAATCATTATTGTGCTGGTGGAAGACCTGACAGCCCTTTGTAAAGGCTGCTTTAAAAAAAGAAGAAAAAAGTAAAGGCTGCAATTTTTTTAAAAAATATATCATTAAAAATTAGATTTATAACAAACTAAGAATAAGGCTCGTTGTGGAAATAAATACAATGAGCTCTAGAAAGAGGCTCTCGGAGAGTGCCAAGGCCTTGGGTACTCAGCGTCAATGTGCTGTGGTGACCTCAGCAGGGTATAATGACACAGAGTCCACTATTTTCTCCACAGGAACTGATCTCTGCTACCTGAAGAGCAGTTGTAATTTTGAGTGATCTCCGCCCCTCACCTGGAGATTGGCAATAATTGTTACCCAGGAGGAAATGGCTGGTCTGGAGGGTGGAGTCTATGGCATTTTACCTGTCTGAGGTCCCACCCCTCCTCAAACCTCACCCTCTTCAGACTCCACCCCTCAAATCTGCATGAATTCCCCAACCTGGAGTTGGCAACCCTATCTCCTTCCCAGCCAAGCATCAACCTGCCATTATCTGCTCCTCTGATGTCAGCTTTCCATCTCCTCCCTCCTCCCTCCTGGAGAACAATTACAATTC
>NW_015169864.1:153294-157735 GCF_001447785.1 Gekko japonicus | reverse complement strand
TAGCCAACCGCCAGGTGGAGCCTAAAGATCACCAGGTATCACAACTGAACTCCAGATCTCTCCACCCCAGAGAAAATAACTGCTTTGGAAGGTGGGCTGTAAGGCATTCTGTTCAGCTGAGGCCTCTCCCCTCCCCAAAGCCTGGCTTCCATGAACTCTACCAGAAATTCTCCAGGAATCTCCCTACCTGGAGCTGGCAACCCTAGTCAGGACTGGCTCCAATGAGTTCCTCACAAAGGCCTGCAAAGGGTTTCCTTCCTTTGTCTGAACCAAGCTTGGTTGCTACCATGGCGAAATGGCCTCCAGTTTACAACTCAGCTGTTTGCCTCCCACCCTCATCCTGTGGGCGTATCTCACTCCTTAAATTCGCTGCCACCACTCATGGAATCGTCACTGCCTTTTTAGAGGGACAGTGAGACCCCTCTGGCCGAATCTCCCTATTTGGAGATGGAATCCCCAATCCTTGGGGATCCCTGGAATGTTTTTTAGAGGGACAGTGAGACCCTTCTGGCCGAATCTCCCTATTTGGAGATGGAATGCTGGAAAGTTGGCAACCCTAGGGTCTTGCCTTTTCTTGCTTCCCTGGGCTATCCCCTCCATTTGGTATTATGCAGAATGGGGTAGACTATGTGGTCAAAGCACAACACAGATTATTAGCCCAAATAAAAGAATGTATTTAACTATTTACACAGTTATGGAGCACACACACACTGTAGGAGTAAGCAGACACCATGAACCAACAGGGCATAAATCAACAGGAGTTAAACGCAATCCTCTTTCTCTACATGGAATACTCTCTACCTCTGGAGGTTGTTGGCTCCCCTGTACTTCAGCCTCTCTCTCTTGTCCAAGAGAGCACGGAAACTTCCATTCATTCCCCAGTCCAACCAACTGTGGCTGAATTTCTGCTGCCTCCAAGGGACGAAGACTGCCTTGGGACAGTCCCTGTTTTCCCACACTTTTTGGGCTTTGGGCAGCTGGGAACTGTAGGCCAGCAGATGAGGAAGCCCCATTCAACCTAGTGAGTAATACTCCTGTAGGCCCCTCTCCGGAACTACAGGTCAATTAAACCTGATGGGGGAACATTTTAAACAAAGAACCACAGCCATCTGCAAGGCTCTCCCAAGGGCTGAAGAATGGTCGGCAGGCAAACGGCCAGAGCTGCTCCTCCCCTGATCTTCTCCTGATGGCTGAAGAAGGCTGGTCAGGCAAATGGCTGCTCGGCTGCTGAGGTAAACTGTTCAGATCGGAGTTTTGGTGGGAGCTGGCTCTGTGGGTGGGACTCAGGCACACCTTCTGATGGGCAGTTCAGGCAGCCAACTGATTTTGGCAAGCATAGAATGTTGCCATGCGAAAACATGTTTATATATAAGGACGGGATACCATACCCATTCTTTCTTCTTAGTGGGTACTCAAAGCTGCATGGTTTTCCTCTATTCTGTCCTCACAACAGTCTTGTGAGGTAGGTCTAGCTGAGAGTGTGTCACCCAGCAACCTTCCATGGTGGGTTGGGGATCTGAATTTTAGAGACACATGACAGGTTGCTTAAAAGCTCTCTTATTATATGTTGTCAGTCATGAAGATAACTTGATTTGGGGTTTTCCATTTCCCTTTATTTTTGGCACTGTAACTTCCGTAATCATTCTGGGGTTAATGGCTGGTTTTCAGACATGTAGCATTAATTTCTGAGTTATGTTTGCCAAAGAGTCCCTTACCTTCAGTTGCAAATAGCACGGTGTGGCAGTGGTCTGTCTCACCTGGGCCAGGATTTTCCCATGCTTTTCAGTTTGGGCCCTGGAACTCCCACAATCATCCTGAAGCTGGTGGCCAATTTTGAATCTCTCAAAAGCTTGTACCCTGAAAATCTTGTTGGTCTCTAAGGTACTGCTGGACTGGGATCTAGCAAAGGAAGGGGGTTGTATTCTTTCTGCATGGTCACAAGAAGAGACCATAGACCTAAGACAGTCTTAATTTATGGCCATGCCAGAAGTCATCCTTAATCTGCTTGGTGGCAGAATGTATTTAAGAATAGTATTGTGGCAAACCTTTGTTAATATTATGAACAGAAGGGATTGTAAACTGCACTGGTGATGCTGAGCTTTCAACCCCCCTCCCCCCATTTGGACTGTGATTCTGTGCTTGATATTAGCTGGCATTGCCACAGTGGCACTGAGTTCTGCTGGGCACTCTATGATTGCAGTGTTACTGCTGGGTAGTCTGTACATTGCACTTGTTCTTCTGGGCACGCAAAAATGACCCCCCTTCAGTTTCTACTGCAGAGATTCTCTGGTTCGACTTTAGTCCTTTAGAAAGAATGGAGGATGGGGGCACCTTCTTTGGGGGGGGGGGTTGTGTGTTTCTTAACATCCAGTCTGGTGAAGTTTGCAATCACTATTTTGTGATGCTTTGGCTAGTGTTAGTAAAAAGTTAGTACAAAGGCAGACTCCTAGCTCTCAAAAATACTTTATAGATGTTTGGGATAGTCAGCTCTTCAGCTTCAAAATGGAGAACAGAAGCCCTCTCGCGTACCTGCTCAGAATGCTACTGGTGTGATTAGTATTATTTTTTTGCTGTCAAGTCACAGCTGACTTATGGCAACCCTGTACAGTTTTCAAGGCAAGAGGCATTCAGAGGTGGTTTGCCATTGCCTACTCCATGTAGGCCCTGCTTAGCTTCTGAGATCTGAGGAGATCAGGCTATTCTGGGGCTATCAAGGACAGGGCTAGGCTGAGAGTAATGTGATTGGCCCAAGCTCACCCAGGAAGCTTCCATGGCACAAGTGGGGACAGGAACCTGAATTTCCCAGATTCTAGTCTGCCACTTTAACCACAATACCATGCTGGAGGCTGTGATATTATTATTTTTTTACTGGCACGATTATATATACAAAATTAAATAAAATAAAAATTTCACTGTCCGCCTTTCTTTTCTGGCCATTATTATTATTTATTTTATTTCATGATTATTGCTGAAAATAATTTTGTTGTATAGAGGAGGGACCCTGACCTGGATAGCCCCAGCCTAGCCTGATCTCATCAGATCTCAGAAGCTAAGCAGGGCCAATGTGGAGGAAGGCAATGGCAAACCACCTCCGGATCTGTCTTGCCTTGAAAACCTTATGAGGTCACCATAAGTCACCCTGGGCACCAAGTAGGCTAGATATGCCACTGACCATGATGTCACTTCTGGTAAAAATCTGGAGGTGATGATGGGTAGCTCTAGGAATCTCCAGAAACTGTATGTAAAATCTCTGAGACATTCGGATTGTTTGTTCTGTTTGGTGGTTTCCACATGGGTACAGGCTTGTGTGGTTTCCTTGTTGCTGGTGATGATACAGTGCATCAGCAATAGGGCTTCCTCATAACAGATTTCCCTGCAGTTTCCCTGCCCCATTCCCCCTGCAGTGGCACTTCCCCCCTCCTCTAGGGCTAATCAGTTAAAAAGCAATTGAATATTGATATACTGACACAACATTATAACAATATGTGTTAACAGCTTCTCTGAATACTCAATGGAAAAGAGCAAGAGTCCAGCAGCACCTTAAAGACTAACAAAATTTGTGGCAGGGTATGGGCTTTCATGAGTTTTCATTTACAAAAAAGCAAGTCTCTATCCCTCTCTGTTGTGTAGATTGCCACTTATAAAGGAGATAGAGACTTCCTTTCTTTTCAAATGAAATCTAGGATTCCAGAGGACCTGTTACACACCTGTTACAAAATTCTAAAAAGGTGAAAAAAATATCGGGGGATATTTAAATCCCCCCAAAAGTAAAAGAGCCTTCCCTGCGCAGGAATAAGAAGAATTCACTTGAGTTGTCTACATTATTAGTTCTAGCCAACATGATTTTAGATTTAAGAAATCATTAATTCCATTAATTTTACATGTTTTTTCCCCCAAGATATTTTTATTAATTTTCAAAAAACATAACAAAAGTAAATAGAACTTAATCATACAGAGATTTCTTCAGCTGTTATTCAGTATATAACAGTTCTTATGTATTAACATTTTCCCCCTAGGAATACATATAGTAATATTCGGTTAAATGGATTAAATTCTGTTAACAAGGAACGTAACACATTAGTACTAATACAATGAAACTGAGTAGAACTTTAGCAAGAACCATTTTAAACATATAACGTTATTCTATATTTGGCTTCGGTAATGGTTTCCCAGTCAAATTTATCAAAGGTTATCTTTTCTAGTATAGGGTACCATTTACCCAAAGGGTTATATATCTCACAATCATTTTGGTCATTGGTGTTATATATGGAAATTGTTTCTAATAGGAAAAAGTCCCATAGCTTATGAAGCCATTGAGTAATGTTAGGAGGGTGACTCTCTTTCCAATTTTTGGCTATTGTAACTTTTGCAGCCGTTAATAATACATCAATCAGCTTTTTTCTTATGATAGGTGGACTTTCATTAGGCCAAAGATTTAAAA
>NW_015169864.1:97899-152943 GCF_001447785.1 Gekko japonicus | reverse complement strand
CTTTCACAGGCACAGAAGCTGGTGTGTGTGTGGGAGGGGGGAGTCTTGTGGAGTGTGAGGCTCCTGATAATAAACTCCATCCTGTCACACCCACTTAACAGCTGCAGGCTGTGATAGCTGAAGATGCTTTGGAGGGGGGACTGTTTGTGTGTACTGCTTTGGAGGGCAAACCTGGAGATGGTTGCAGGCAAGCAGGGGCAGGGAGGGGCTGGGGGGCAGAGGAGAAAGTGCACATGTTTCTCTGCCTATCAGCGACATGACAGGTCAGTGATATTTTCCATGGCTGGGAAAAGCAAGAGCGTACATTGGTCGGCTTTGAACTGACAGTCTGCAATTGGCTAAATGAATGTGTGGCCCTCCCTCCTCCCCCTCCTGGCAGGCTGTACACAGCCTCTGTCTCTCTGCCTGCTAGGGATTCAAACAGGCTCTGACCTGTTGCTTACATGCCTCTCTCTCTCTCTGTCTCTCTCTGTGCGTGGTTCAACTTTCCTTTGTGGAACCAGAGACTGGAATTCCTTTCTGCTAAGGGGCTGCTGTTTCTCCCCTTGACTCTATTTGTAGCATAGAAAGCCTCTGGAAAAGTTTCCCCTCTGCCTCTCTGCCAGGGGGGGGAACGGGGGGCTGGCGTGTGTGTGTGTGTGCGTTTGTGTGTGTGTGCATCCCACCCTCTCGGCTCTGCCGGCTTATCAGCTCCTGGCAGAACAGCACAAAAAATGCAGACAACGTTTTTTAAAAGTGCAGTTTTCCCCCCTTTTGCCTGCCAGTCCCCAGCTGCCTGGCTTTGGGGCTTTCAGAAGGAGGGGAGGTGGTGGTGGAGGTCCCCTGGCTCTTTCTTGGTGGGGCTGCGGCTCCACAGGGAGTCCTGGAGAGGAGGGGCCAGTCTGCACTAAAACTGCACTAATGTTTGGCTCTGGGGCTTACAGAGAGTGGTTGGCCATGTCTGTAAAGAGTAGAACTTTTTCCTTTTGGCTCTCTGTGGGGGACATCTCTCTGGGATGGGAGCTTCCAGGAGCTGTCCAAGAGACACTGGAGGGGCAGTCTGCACTAAGCAGGGCAGAAATCTAAGACAATGGCCTCATACAATGTTAGCACAAGCATTGTACAGTTTTCACACATTCACAGCAAAAAAGCCAGCCGGTTCAAAGCATTCCCCAGTCACAAAACACAATCACACAAAAAAGCCCCGGCCTCCATTTCCCAATCCCCTCTCTCTCCCCCAACCCCCAGCCAGGCGCTACACCCTTCGGGGAAAGCCAACACGTGGCCACCATGCTTCCCAGGGCTGGTAACGGCCGCCATCTTGCCCTCCCCTTCGAGCAGGGCCCTCAGGGAGGTGGAACTTCTGGTGGAGAGGGGGGGGAGCACTCACCAAATCTTTGACTTGACAGAAGGGTGCCCTTAGCTCCTCCTTAGAACCAGGGGAAGATAACCCTTATCAATGTTTCCATTGTTTTAAACTTGCAATACATTTTTCCATACAACTGGGATTCATTTTTAAAAATTATATTCTTTTCTGAAGGTATCCTCCCTGTAAAATTTCATAGAGGTAGGAGAAAGTGCACCAATTTTGGAGGGAAGCATGAACTGGCATGGAGCCAGTTTTTCCACTTTCCTGGGATGCTCAGGTGTGAGTTGACAATTTATTTGTAGTTTAAATTGGATGTGTATGGGAGAGGGAGAGCTAAAAATCTCTGTCTTGTCATGCAGCGGGGATTTGTTTTCATCGCCCCATGCAAGTAATAATGTCTGCACAGTCTAAGAAGTATTACAAGCTCTGGAAATGTCAGCTTTTTAAATCTTATGAGGTACTTATTGGGTTAAGGAGTTACAGATTTGTGTCAAGGAGAAGGCAAAATGTTCACCAAGGTGAAACAATGCTAATAAAGGAGGACTGGGGGGGGGGAGATCATTTGCAAGGAGCGTGAGTGGAGGCCTTGAACATAATTATGCCAAATGTGTGCACTCAAGTATGATAAGCAGTTAGCTTGATTAATTCCAGCAGCATGAAATATTTTGATATAAAGAATTAATTGTCAGCAAGAGAATATTAAGGTGTATTCAATTAGCCTCCCTTTTATATAGTGCATTTTGACATGATTTACGTAGCCTGAAAGAAGTATGAGTAAACCTCAAATCTATCACTGAGCAAAATGTCACCTTTTATGATTCTGGATTTTATTTTCCATGATCCCAGATGTGCTCAGAGAAATGAACAAAGCAGAGAGATGAGACATATTTCTAAGGACTCACACCTTTGCATCAGTGCAAAGGAATTTAACAGAATTCACATCACAGTTATATGTGACTGTGGCAGGGCAAACCTGAGAAGGAGTTGATTCAGATTAATCAACTGTGTACACAAAATAAGCCTTGATATCCTTGAGGTCCAAAAATTCTTCGCTAAGTCACAGTTTAGCAGTTTACCCATCTGTACAGCTGTGAGAAAAACATCTGTACCTTGGAAGCATAACATGTCATTGAGTGAGCCCTGAAGATTCAAAGGAGGATGGAATGAAATAAAGCTTTGCAAACTCACAGATCAGATTCACACGAAGATTTCATTATGCTCCAATGTTGGGATCTTTACTTTGTAAGAACTCCTAGGAAATCAGAATGAAAAAATCAGAATGACCGAATAATTCAGCCGGCATTTCTGCCAACTTACTCTCAATACTGTGTTCCTTAATTTGTGATTCCCAGTCCTTTGGATTCACACTGTGTGCTTTCTGCTGTTGCAGCTCTTGATTGATTTTAATGGACACAAGCTAGGTTTCGGTTAACATTGCTGAGTTCCTAAGATCAAAATAAAACAGCTGGACCCACTGATTTTAGAAGGTTCACCTTCAATGCAATGTTGAAAGTGTGATTTCCATTTCAGAAGGAAGTGAGACGTTCCTATTTGTAAGCTGAAATAAACCTCTACGAATCTTTGTGAATGTTGGTCATATGGACACATTTCCAGATGTATCTTTTGATTTCTGTGTCTGACCCCTAATTGCAAGGCTGCTGAGAGCCACAACAGGCCCCCAGACAAAGATGCCCTCTGGGCCCTCTATCACATTCAGAAGAACACACACAAGATACCTGATTAGAACAGGCATGCTATCCCCCCAGTCCACCTTGCAAGCATCCCAGAACCCCCAGTGTGATTCAGGGATCCTGAAATTTGGTTTATTTCATTTAAAACATTTTAATACCACCTTTTGCCCCCCAAGGAAGCACACATAAAACATTAAAACAATGAAAGACAACTTTAAAATTATAAAATAATTCAATAAAAACCTATTAAAAACAACACTAGGACCAAGGAGGAGGACCAATAAATGTTATTGGGGGTATGCCAAATGAAACAAACAAACAAACTTGCTAGCAGAAGACACCAATGGAGGCAGACAGATCTCCCCAGACAAATCTTCCTGCAGAGGGAGTTCCAAATTTTTAGTGCCATGACTGAGAAAGCCCTTCCTCAGGTCACCATCTGTCTAGTTTCAGATGATGGGGGAAACCAAAGCAGGGCCTTTGAAGGTGACTGGAGTAAAGCAGGTAGGCTCATATGGAAGAAGCTGGTTCAAGGCCATATGAGGCTTTAAAGGTCAGTGCCAGCATCTTGAATTGAGCCCAGAAACAAAGCAGAAACCAATATAGACAGAACAAGACTGGCATGATATGGCCCCTACAACCCAGTCCAGTCAACACTCCCGGTGCAAAATTCTTTTTTTTCCCCCATCCCCCTAGGGGGAGGCTTTTATTGGGTGTTTTTTTTTTCAGACTACAAAACTACAACAGAAAATATAGGAAAGGGAACTACATCTAGGGAATAAAGAAAAAAGACCCACACCTAACTAAAAACCCAAGAGTAGGAGATCATACATCAGCTTAACACCATGCTATTTCCAAAAGCTACTAATAATACAATGAATTTAGTCGGTTATGCTAGATTAATTATCATTTAACCATCCCTTTAACTGTTTAAAGAAATTCCCAGAGCATCCCCAAGTTATTTCAACATTTTTTCAGGACAATCAGAGTCCTTCAGCCCTTATTTATTCTTATCTTTTCTAATCCTCAGTTTATAAAGGCTTTTGGGGGCAGATGCCCCCTTTTCAGAGGGGGAGTCCTCGTCCGAAGACCCCGAGCCCAACTCGCCATCAGATTTGCTTTCTTTTTCCTCCTCTTGGCCCTCTTCTGGTTCCCCAAGCTATGTCCGCAGAAATTCACATGCTTTAAAAACAGAGTCAATCTTTTATTTTTTATCGTTAATCTTGAAAATGACACCTTCTGAGGTTAACCACCTGTAACTGATGCCATTTGTTTGTAAGAAAATGATTAATTCTGTATAGTTCTTTCTTTTCTGTCTTATATCAAATGGAATATCTTTTGAAATCCTGATATTATTGCCCCCAATTTTCAAGAGTGTTCCCGAATTTGCTTTCAAAATAGCATCTCTCACGTCTCTCTTTGAGAATCTGACCACTATTTCCCCAGGCAGATTATTTTTCTTGATGTACGATGAATAGGACCTGTAGACCACATCCATCTCACTGCAAAGGTATTCCGCTGTTAAATCTGTCATTGGGGCTATTGCTTCACTCAGCCATTGCTTCAGATTCTCTCCTTCAATTTCCGGGAACCCTTGAAACCGTAGGACCAAATTTGCTTTATCCATTTGTAGCTGTAAAAGCTTTAACTCTTCTGTAGCTTGCTTCATTTCCAGCTTTTGCACTTTTTTCTTGACAGTAGTGACGTCCATTTCCTTCACCTTCTCTCCCATTTGCTCTGTTGCTTTTAAGGATTGCATCAGTTGCATCTGCTGCTCTGCCACACTCTGCCCAGTTACTGACAGTTGTTGTTTAATGCCAGTGATCTCATCCAGTAGGGGGTGCAGGGAGTCAGCCAAGAGTTTTGCGAGCTCAGTGACCTCATCCGTTCGAGGGCTCGCCCCTAGTTTCAATTTCAGCAGCTTATCTTTCTCCGGTTTCTTCCCCGCCATCTTTTTGGATTTGTTTACTTTTCAAAAAATTTGCTAAAGTCTCTGATATTCGCCCAAACGCTTTTCTGTGCTCTTGTAAGTCTCTTAAAACAGTTTTAGTCACTTATTGTTCCACTCCCCCCTCTTTCCTTCCGAGTTTCGTCTCTGCGTTTGGGAGGGATCCCTCCCCCGCTCACTTTCCCATTGCTCTTGGGGGGGGCAGCTTCTTTTTATATCTTCATGCTCGCTTCAACCCAACTCACAGTTCATTGTTGACCATTTGGCCTCGCTTGTCATCATTGATTTCGCTCGATCTCCAATGCTTGTCCCGGTCAGCAGCACTTGTGCCATGCGGTCACTCAGAGGCAGGACCATCAGGGCGGAGGGACGCCTCAATTCTCCGGCTTTCGGCCATTGAAGCGGTTGCCCCTCAAAAGCCCCCTGGCTGGAGCCTTTTACCAAGGCTCCGGGGGTGTGTGTGTGCGACCCATCGGACCCCCTCCCACATGCTAGTGTGCAGTTTACATCCCCGGGACGACCGGGGCACGTGTCTGCCTGCGTGTCGCCATAAACCGGAAGCTCTCAGTGCAAAATTCTGTACCAACTGCTGCTTTCAGAAAGATAAAGGATCACTTCCGGTAAATCATTTGATGGAGGACTTTACAATTCTATCAGTATTTGAATGCATGCCATATAGATGACAATTGCATATGGACTTATTTTCAGATATTTGGAAACCTTTTATAGAACCTTATGTGCAAATCTGCTCCCACTGTTACATTTTTGTCTTTAAGTATATATTTTTAATTTGTTAAAAACCTCTATTTAGTAGATAAATTTTGAATTTATTCCCCCTGGATTTTTTCTGCCTTAAAAAAAGATATATATATATTTTTAAAAAATGCAAACCAAACCTTATTGAATGTCCCATCCTGTTGATCACATTTTACTTACCCTGTGTAATCTACCTTGAGTTTCAGTAAGAAACATGAACTATAAATAACACAAATAAAGAAATAAAAATCAATTTCATTTATAAATCCATCAGACTAAAGTCCATCTTGTGTAAACACTGGAGATACCTTTTTTTATATAGAACATAGCCTCTTGAATCAGGCTGCACATTATGCAGTTCAGAACATTCAGATAACCAGAAACAATTATTTAAAACAAGAAACTTGCAGGTGTGGCCAACCCTTTCACCCAACTTTTATTTCCTCCCCTCTCCCCCTGTTTCTCTGCCTCTCAGTCTTTCTCTCTCCCACCACCCCTTCTCATACTCTCTCCCCTATGCCTGCCATTTTGCAGCTTTCTGTGCCCCCACCCCAGCACTCCCTCTTTCTTTCGCTTTCTGATCCACAACTTGTTCACCCTCATTGTTGCCACTGCAGGGCCTTGTGCAACTTCTTTAACCCAACCTCCATCACCGTTGTCAGTGGCTTGCCTGATACTGCAATGTTGACTCCCACCACCACCATCACTGCTCTCAGCTGCTTGTCCAGTGCAGCTCCTGGCAGGCCTGCTGAATTTCCCTCCCGCCATTGTTGCTTTCAGAGGCTCACCTGGCACAGCAGCTCTCAGCATACCTGCTGAGGCTCCCCCCATCACTGCAAGGCTTCCTCCCCCCCTCACCAGGGCGACAAACAGGAGGTGAGGGTAGAAGCATTGTCTGCTCTTGCTCAAACAATGCTTTTGTTTTGGGGGGGGATTAACCCCCCCAAATTTATTTATTTTTGTTTCAGATTTTTCTGCAAATCTGGGGGTCTCACAAGTTTGCTGAAGTATCTTTCTTCTTTCTGTGTGGCCCTGATCCACAGATTTAGATATCTGCAAATGGGAGCCCTACTTGAGAAATAGATATATGGACAAGAGGGGGACCCGCGATATTCGCGGGGGGGGGAGAAGAGCTCCGTCTCCTCCATCCCCCCCGCTCGATCTCCCCAAGGCGGCGGCGGCGAGGCCGATACTCCCCCCTGTGCCCAGCTCCGAGGCGGCGGCGGCGAGTCCGGTTTCCCCCGGTGGCGGCGGCCAGTCTGGTGCCCCTCCCCGCCCGGCTCCGACCCGGCTGGGCTCTGCGGCGGTGGCGGCGAGGCCGGTACTCCTCCCTGCCCGGCTCCGAGGCGGCGGCGGCGGCGGAGAGGCCGGTCCTTCCCCTTGCCCGCCCGGCTGGCTCCGAGGAGGAGGCGGCGGCGGCGCGGCCAGCTACAGAGCGTTCCCTGCGCATGCACAGGGGACCGCCCCACGTGTGCACAAACCTCCCCCTCCCCCCCAAGTGCCCCCGGAGCGTGGATTTAGCGATCCGCACTCACAGGGGCAACTTGGCTATTAGTATATAGATAGGCACTGAAGTCTTCTCAGATATAGAACAGAAATCAATTAAACTTGACCAGGGGCTAAAAGGCAGGGGTCATTTTGAACTGGAGCACGGAGGAGTGCTGCTCCACCAGTTAGAAGCACAGGCAGTGGCAAGCCACGTCCCCAGTTCCCAGCAGGAGCATGAAGCAGCACGTGTAGAATTCCTTGATTACTACTGTGCGAGCGTGAATAACTTACCAAGAACAGAGAACGGAGGGGGTGGAAGAAGCAGGTGTGTGCAACTGTGTTTCTCCCCCTCCCCCAAGATTTCCCTCTAAGGTAGAAGGCGGCTGTGTGTGCTTGTTCCTTATTTGTTCTGCTGTGTGCCAACTGGAGACAGAATTGGGGCTGGGCAAGGAGGAGACAGAATGTGCCATGCCTCTCCTTTCCTCCCCCCCACTCCAGCCCGTGTGGGGCAGTGCGGTTCCTTTCAGGCAGGTGCTGATGGTAGACGATGGGGATGGGAAGCTAAGGACTGAGTGAGGACGTGGTAGTGGAGGCTGCCGCCACAGCTGGCAGCTGGCTTGGGGGAGGCAGCATGCTGTTGAATGTGACGCTGTTGGTGCTCATGGTATTGGTGGCCTATCAGCTCTATAGGTGCTGGGGCAAGCGGAACAGAGCGGGAGGCACAGTGCAGCAACAACTGGGATGTGACTTCAGCCACCACCGTGGTGAGCCATGAGCTCAGATCCTGCTGGGGCAGAGCAGCCATGGCCCAGGGGGCGACCAGGGCTGGGGGAGGTGCTGCTGGACAAGGAGGAGCAGCCCGGCGCACACACGACCGTCCGTCTGTCCATGTAAACAAAGACAAAAGGCCTGGGCCAGCCTCGTCCCCTCCAGCATGGCCACACATGGGGCAGAGCGTGGCAGCTTCCTCCTGGGCACAGGTTCACATGCACAACAACTGGCCCCTTCTCTTCCCAGAGACTGGCTTCGGGGCCAGGCAGGAGTGGAGAGAGGCTTGGAACGGGCTTGGCCACAGCCTCTCTCCACTGCCTCATTTTGTTCGGTTTGACCCTTGGGCTGGGGGGGAGGGGGGAATGGTGTCTCTGCAGTCCTGATGGCCTGTCAGCTAGCTGCCATGTTTCATTCGTATTTGTCCTATCCTGCCTGTGGTGCAACTGTGCATGCTTGCTCGCTTGCTTTGCTCGCTTGCTGTAAACAGCGATAGGGAGGCGCTCACGAGACTGTGCGAACTGGTGCTGCCAGACTGGGTTAACTGACTAACCTTGAGGAGGAGAGAGGGCTTGCATTCCACTGTTGGTGTGAATATTTCTGCTCTCATTAGGCACGAAGACTCCCATTCATTATGTAACCTCCAGCCGGGAGAATTCCCACGCGCGC
Organism: Gekko japonicus; assembly: GCF_001447785.1. Taxonomy (NCBI): domain Eukaryota; kingdom Metazoa; phylum Chordata; class Lepidosauria; order Squamata; family Gekkonidae; genus Gekko; species Gekko japonicus. The sequence goes on along the minus strand of NW_015169864.1, from coordinate 144,275 downwards.
TTGGATTTCATTTGCTTAGCCAATTGCAGCATCATGTCATATGTAGTGAGGCATCCGCCCCATTGTCATTCCTAACAATATCCCTGTAGATCATGGCAATGGACCTGTACTCTATTAAAGCATAATGATTCCCTGGAAACGTGTGTGGAGATTTACATGCTGTTGAACCTGACAGAAATTATTAGGAATGTCCTTTACCCCATCGGACCGATTCTCTCCTGAACGAGATGAGCGGTGCCGGGGGGGGCAGGGGTTACCCCGACAACCACGTCAGTGACTACCCCGACAACCACGTCGGTGCCTACACCGACTACCACAGCGGTGCCAGTGACAGTACCTACAAGGATGCCAACCACGGCCCCTACCACGACAGCACTGGCAGTACCCACTCTGACGACTTCAGGAATGGGGACGCCAGTGACGACGGCCCCATGGATGACAGCGTGCTCAGGAGGGCTGGTGTCAACGGATGGAGGGGCCACACCTCGATCAGCAGTATCGTTCATCCCCATGCATTTGGGAAAGGGGGTGACCTACTGCCACAAAGATAGGGACTGGGGCCAGCATTTGGGAGACTCCATGCAAACTACCTGGTCGATGCCGGGGAGTCGGAGTCGGGACAGTATTTTTGACCCCCGGTCGAGCTCAGGGAGCTTCAGGATGACTCTGGGTAGACCCATCACGTTCCAATCAAGATCTTCATTAAGTCCAGGGAGGGACGTGGATGGGAGGCTGGATAGCCTGGAACTCGACTGCCGCACTATAATGTGGGACATGGGCAATTGCTCCAGAATCTTCTGGGGATTGTGGCCCATGCAGTGCAGACCCAACTGGCTGTTCCATGGGTCCCACTGATAATTCCCCTCCCTGGACCTGGCCTGGGGTCCCTCAGCCACATCAGCCTCCTCCTCCTCCGTTGCCGCTGCCACTGCCGCGGCCACCACTGCACCCAGCACAGATTGCAGCCCCCCTACCTCCACCGGCCATACCATGGCCAAAGGACTTATTTGATGTTACTTTTGATGGCAACCCGGAGAACCTCTCCTTTTTTATCGTATGGGTGATGAAGTTTGTTGAGCGCTGGGCTCATCTGTTCCCCGACAAGGAGCAACAAGTGGATTTCATTGCTTCCTGCTTGTGGGGTGCGGTGACTATTTGGTATGTGGGCCTCCACAACCTGGAGGCTGTGGAATTGGGGAGCGTGGATGCATTTATGTGGGTGCTAAGAGCCCGGTTCGAGGACCGCACTGCGGGCGAGAAGGCGGAAGTGTTCCTCCACACTTTTACACAAGGCAAGTTGTCTGTTCAGGAATACTCAATTGAGTTCCACCGGCAAGCGGCCAAAATCTGGGACTGGTCCGACCCCGTGTTAGTGCAGCAGTACCGGTTAGGGTGAATACGGACATTCAGAACTCAGTCATGGGAACCCGAGACCCAAGAACCTTGGTGGCCTGGATGCAAGAGGCAGAGAGTGCCAAGAGCAGACTGCGCACTATGCTGTTGGATAATGTGGTAGTGGCTGTAAAGGCATCGGCACCACCCCACCCCAAGCTGAAGCCCACCCCGCAGTTGCCATCGGTCAGAGAGCAACAGATGAAACAGGGACTCTGCCTAAGATGTGGAGAGCGAGGCCATTTCGCAGCCAACTGTCCATTGGGGGAGCTTAGAGGATCGGGGTGGGGAGAAGGTGACAAGCACTGGAGCGACTTGCTTCCAAGAAAAGGGATGGCAAAAGTCAGAACTCCCCGCACCCTGCAAGATGAGGTTGATGTGCTGGAGGATGAGTCAAGTGGGGAGGAGGAGATGGAACTGGCCAGGAAAAAGCCGGGTCCTGCTGTAAGTGGCGCTGAGCAGCAGGTCCCAGCAACAGAGGCGCCTAAAATGGTGAGCAGCTATCCACCCCTCTTTTTCATGACAGTGAGTATTATGAACCCCGCTATCGGCACGCATATTAGGGTTTGGGGTCTCAGACTCGGGGTGCGGGCGAGATTTAATCAACCCCTGGACTGGATGCAGGTGTGGTCCAGTTGACAGAACCTTTAGTTATCACCCAAATTGATGGGTCTCCAATGAAAGAGCCTGTAGATTTGAGACTGTACCTTTACGCATGGGGGCCAGGGATCATTGGGAAGAATGGACTTTTATTGTGTCCCCGGGGACTAGATTTCCCCTGGTGTTGGGAAACCCGTGGCTCCATGGGCATGATCCATATATTTTGTGGGGTGACAGGATTGTCAAGTTCATCTCCCCCAAATGCCAACGCCATGTGTGGAACACGAAGTGGGGTGTGGCTCCTGACAGTGACCAAGTTCAGGTGTGTTTAGCTACTGAGAAACTCGCCAAAATCCTTCAGGAGTATAGAGACCAAGCTCGAGTATTTGCCGAAGAAGAACCCGACAAGCTTACCCCCCACCGCAACTCAGAATGTGCGATTGAGTTGTTGCCGGGGCACAAAATGCCCAAGGGAAAGCTCTATGCTATGAGCCCCTGGGAGAAAGTGGAGTTGCGGAAATTTATTGATAAAAACCTGGCCAGAGGCTTCATCCGGCCAGCCTCTTCCCCGTTTGAAGCCCCCGTTCTTTTCCGGAAAAAGAAAGATGGGGCTTTGCGGCTTTGCACCGACTACTGGGGGTTGAATGTCGTCTCCTCCACAAATACTTACCCCATGCCGTTAATCAAAGATCTCTTGGCCGAAGTAGCTAAGAGAAAGATCTTTTCCAAGCTTGATTTACGGGACACTTACTTTCGTGTGCGCATACGGGAAGGGGACGAATTCAAGACTGCATTCAATACCCCCTTAGGCCAGTTTGAATACCTGGTGATGCCATTTGGTCTCCAGGGGGCTCCTGGAGTCGTTATGAATTTGATAAATGAAGTGTTGCATAAGCACCTGTTTAAGGGGGTACTGGTCTACTTAGACGACATTTTGCTGTACTTCTTCGACAACTCCTCTCATGTGAAGTTGGTGAGTGAGGTACTCAAAAACGTTGCCAAAGATCTCTTGGCCGAAGTAGCTAAGAGAAAGATCTTTTCCAAGCTTGATTTACGGGACACTTACTTTCGTGTGCGCATACGGGAAGGGGACGAATTCAAGACTGCATTCAATACCCCCTTAGGCCAGTTTGAATACCTGGTGATGCCATTTGGTCTTCCTAATGTCAGCTATGCTGACATAAGGGTTGGGGGAGCGGGGCCATTTCGCGGCTGACTGCAGGGGAATGGGCCCAATGAAACACGGGCCGAGCGATCCAGCAAAAGCACACCCTGCCACCCCGGTCTGGAAGTCGACAGGGAAGCTGAAATTTGCCAAAGATCACTACAGGCAGCCCCTGAGTGTCCCGGTACCGGCCACACAAACCCCCACAGCCCTCAGAACTCACCACGGCGAGAGAAGAGGCAGCCGCGGCGGCAACAAAGGACAGCGCCCGGCAGGCACCGGGGAACAGCGACGGGGAAGGCCGGCCGCGCCCGGAGGCCGGGAGCGCGCCATCGCAGCAATTGCCACCCTCGACACTCCCAGGAAGCCGAGGGAAGGTGGGGCGGGGCAGGACGCCTCGGCGTCTTTGCCTTTAGGTGGGGGCAGGGCCAGGTCGCTGGGGCCGCTGGGAGCAGAGGGGGAAATAAAAGGAAGTGCGGAGCGATCCGATGAGGAGGCGCTGGGCTGGCTATGGCAGTGATCTGCGTGCAACTGGCGAGAGAGAGAGCACGAAGCACGGGCAGACAGCCAGAGAATAGGCAGAACCCAGGCGGGCAAAGAAGGTGGTGCAACCTTCTGAGGAGTCCGTGTCTGAGGTGTACTCTGTCACTAAAGGACTTTTACCTCCCCGTCTCCTCATTAGCAGCCCCAGCAACTCGGGGAGGGGTGGCCCCAACGCAGGTGGGGCAACAGAAGGCACGGCTAATGGCGGTAGTTCCGGGCAGGAGCAGCAGAGGCGCCACACTGAGGAATTGGGAGAAGACTCCAGCAAGGAAGACCTCGAGAAGGCAGGAAAAGGCCAGGTCCTGCTGTGAGAGGCATGGAACAGCAGGGCCCAATTCCAGAGGTGCCTAAAGTGGTGAGCAGCTTTCCCCCCTTGTTTTTCATGACTGTGACTCTGATTAACCGAACCCTTGGGACGCATATCCGTGTAAGAGCACTCATTGACTCGGGGTGTGGGAGGGACCTCATCAACCCTTCCTTAGTTACGGGGCTGGAAGCTGGGGTGGTGAAGTTGTAATATCCATTGATTTTTACCCAAATGGATGGTTCCACAATGAAAGAGCCATGTGAATACGAGACTGTGCCTTTGCGGGTTGGGGCAGGGGATCACTGGGAAGCGCGGTCGTTCGTGATCACCCTGGCCGCCGGATTCCCTCTGGTGTTGGGGGCCCCCTGCCTACATGAACATGATCCATACATTCTGTGGGATGAAGGGAAAGTGCAATTCATTTCACCTCAGTGTCAAGGGCACCAATGGAACCCGCAGTGGGGTCAGCAGCCGATAGTGGAAACCCCTAGAGTGTGTTTTGCTCAAGAGGAACTGCAAGCCATTCCCCCTGAGTACCATGACTTGGCTAGGGTGTTTGAAGAGGAAGAGGCCATTGAGCTTCCACCCCATAGACATTCGGATTGCAGCATTGAAATATTACCCGGCCAAAAACTACCCAAGGGAAATTTATGCAATGAGGCCAGCCGAGAAAGACGAACTGCGCAAGTTTATCGATAAAAATCTGGCCAGGGGTTTCATCTGGCCAGCCTCCTCCCCTTTTGCAGCCCCGGTGCTTTTCCGGAAGAAAAAGGATGGGGGGTTGAGGTTGTGCACAGACTACCGGGGATTGAACGCAGTGTCTTCGACCAATGCTTATCCCATGTGTTTGATCAAAGATCTACTGGCCGAAGCGGCAAAAGGGAAAATTTTCTCGAAGTTGGATCTCCGCGACACTTACTTTTGGGTTTGCATCAGGGAGGGGGACGAACACAAGACTGCCTTTATTACGCCCCTGGGTCAGTTTGAGTACCGTGTGATGCCATTCGGTTTTCAGGGGGCGCCAAGGATCTTCATGAATCTGATCAATGAGGTGTTGCACAAGCTCTTGTTCAAGGGGGCGCTTGTTTACCTAGATGATATCTTGCTGTACTCCCCCAACATACCTTCCCATGTGAAATTGGTGAGGGACGTTCTGACCACGTTGCACAAGCACAAACTGTTTGCGAAACTCTCTAAGTGCGAGTTCCACAAGACCCACATGGACTTTCTAGGATATTGGATCTCTGACAAGGGCTTGGAGATGGACCCAGGCAAAGTACGGGATGTGTTGGGGAGTCCCTCGCACCAAGCACCAATTACAATCCTTCCTCGGGCTCGCAAACTTTTACAGAAATTTCCTGCCCAACTTTGCCCAGGTCAGTTTGCCTCTGACTGACTTGTTGAAAACTAAGGGAAAAGGGCTGGACGTGACCAAGCCAGGGCAGCGTTGGTTTGGAGTCGGGAGTGCCAAGAGGCTTTTCAACACCTCAAGACTTTGTTCACTTCCGAACCAGTCTTAGCTCACCCTGATGAAACAAAAAAAATTATTGTTCAGACTGACGCATCTGATGTGGCCATGTGGGGGGCCATCCTCCAAGAAGGGGGAGATGGGTTACTGCACCCCTTGGCATACGTGTCTAGGAAATTTAATGACACAGAACGCAATTGGTCAGTTTGGGAGAAGGAGGCGGGGGCCATAAAACTCGCCCTGGCCACCTGGAGGCACTGGTTGGAAGGGGCGAGAGTCCCATTCGAGGTATGGACTGATCATAAAAATCTGGAAACGCTCAAGACGCCCCGGTGCCTAAATGCAAAACAACTCAGGTGGGCTGATTTCTTTTATAAGTTCCAGTTCACCCTTCATTTTCCCGGCTGCGCAAACTCTTTGGCTGACGCCCTCTCACGCCCCCCCCCAGCACGACAGCCAACGGGAAATTATTTTGGACTCGGTGTTCATGCCTTCCGACCTGGGCGGGGCGGTGATGACACGTAGCCAGGCTCGCCCTGCCGCCCTCCCCCCTGCTTCACGGCCACCTGACACTACCCAGTCGGACAAACTGGGGGTGGGGGAACTTGGCATGACAAATTCGCCTCCGCCTTCTCGGAGGGCAACAAGGTGGTAGTAGATGCAGAAGGTGACTTCAAACTTCGGGCTGACAGCTGTTGGTACCGTGGACATAAACTGTTTTTTTCGCTCTCCCTCAGGGGGGAGGTGTTGCAGGCTGTGCATGGCTCTAAATTGTTGGGACACTCGGGTTTTGTTAAATCCCTTCAACTCCTGAAGTGGCAATTATGGTTGCCGTAAATGCGGAAGGATTTATCCTCGTTTTTCAAGTCCTGCCAAATCTGTGCCATGAGTAAACCCCGCCCAAGGGTTGTTGCACCCTCATCCTACTCCAACCCAGCCCTGGGAGGTGATATCCATGGAATTTATCATTGATCTTCAACCCAGCAAGTTGATGACTGTCATTTGGGTGGTAGTGGGGTTTTTTTCTAAGCAGGCACACTTCATTCCGTTTGCCTCTTTGCCCACAGCTAAAGCACTAGCCAAAGCATTTCTTTTACACGTTGTCCGCCTCCACATGCTCCCAGCCAAGGTGGTGTCCAACAGGGGGACTCAATTCGTTTCCTGGTTTTGGGGGGAGCTGTTGAAATTAATGCGTGTGGAACGGGGCCTGAGCAGTACCTATCACCCAGAGACTGACAGCCAGAAGGTTAATCAGACCTTGGAGAAATACCTCCGTTGCTTCACCAATTATCAACAAGACAATTTGGTGGATCTGCTGCCCCCGGCCAAATTCTGTTATAGCAACACTTGCCATTCCTCGACCAGACTATCCCTGTTTAAGGCTTTGTATGGCTATGATAGCCCACCGGTGCCCTTCCTGGAAGGGACCAATGACTTGGGGCCGGGGGATGCAGCTCAATGGTGTCAACATTTAAAGGAGTTGTGGCCGCTCCTTTGCAAGACTTTGAATATGGCCAAGGAGGCGTACAAGACCCAGGCTGACAAGAGAAGGGTGGAGGGATGGGCTCTGAAGCCTGGGGACTCTGTGTATGTGTCTACTAAAAATATTAAGGTCTTAAGACCTAGCCAGAAATTAGGTTGGAAATACCTCAGTCCTTTTAAGGTGAAAAGAGTGATCAATGATGTGGCTGTGGATTTGGATTTACCTAAAAACTTGAGAAACCTTCATTCTGTATTTCATTTCAGCCTCCTCAAACGGTATTGTGGGTCAAGTCCCTGGCGTCCGTCACAGCCAGTGCCCCCTCCTATCATGATTGAGGGCGAGGAAAATTATGAGAACTCTAGGATTTTGGACTCTAAGATTAAACGTGGAAAACTGTTCTATCTAGTTGAATGGCTGGAGTTTGGTCCCCAGCACCTCGAGTGGGTGGAAGCAGGGGATATTCGGGCCCCTCGGTTGTTGCAGAAGTTCCATAGTGACTTCCTGGACAAACTGGGAGATATCCCAGAATGACCGGGACACCTCCCAGAAGGGTCAGGAGAAGCTTGGTTTTGAGAGGGCAGAATGTCAGCTATGCTGCCATAAGGGTTGGGAGTGGGGTACTAACTTGCCAGGACTGCTGCATTCCTTTTCAGCTTCTGTAATGCTTGCTTATCTATGGCCTTGCAGGTGGGGTGTTGTGTCTGGGATTCTAGGGAACCGTGGGAGCACTTTCGGTTCTCAGCTTCAACTCTAACGGCCTGGGGCTCCTTGCCCGTGCACAGGAATGTGGCTAATTGGGCTAAGGAAGGGTGTGTGTGCATACGAATGCCCTATATCCCATTATGGTTGTAGGGGAGACGCCATTCTTAACAGTGCCTTTGTTAATGCATCTATAGCTCTTCAATAAAGTATAACCTTTCCATGAAGCATGTACTCAGTTGTTGGCTGTGGAACCTGACACCTAGGGTTTGCCAATTTCCATAGAAATTTTCTGCAGAAGTTTGCTCAAGTGAGCTTGCCCCTTACTGACAAGGGGGAACAAGGGGGAAGGGACTAGAGGCTGCTAAGCTGACAGCTAAGCTGCTTTGGACCCCTGAGTGCCAAGAGGCGTTCGATAAATTAAAAGCTCTTTTCACCACTGAACCCATGTTGGCGCACCCAGACGAAAGAAAGAAATTTGTGGTACAAACTGACGCTTCAGATGTGGCTATGGGTGGTGCGATCCTGCAAGAGGGGGCAGACGGCAAACTCCATCCCCTAGCATATGTGCCCTGCAAATTCACTGACACTGAACGTAATTGGTCAGTCTGGGACAAAGAGGCAGGGGCCATCCAGCTAGCACTTTCCACATGGAGACATTGGTTGGAATGGGCGAGGGTGCCTTTTGAAGTGTGGATGGATCATAAAAATCTTGAAGTCCTCCATACCCCCCGAAACCTAAACGCCAAACAACTTCCGTGGGATGATTTCGTCTCTAAGTTTCGATTCACCCTACACCATTACCCAGGCAAATCGAACTCTCTGGAGGATACCTTGTCCCACCTCTCATAGCACGAAAGCTGACGCGAGAAGGTCCTAGATTCCATGTTCACGCCTTCTCAATTGGGCGGAGCGGTGATGACATGAGGGCAAGCTAAACGGACCCTCCCCCTGCCCCATCCTCCTGGGGGATGGGAAACCAAGTTTGCTGCTACCTTTTCAGAGTTTGACAGACAGGAGGTGGAGGTGGGGGGGACTTGGTGCAAGGAGGGAACGGATGCTGGTATAAAGAAGAAAAGCTTTTTGTTCCAAGACTTTTGCGGGGGGAGGTAATGGGCCTGGTACATGGATCTAAGCCAGCTGGCCACACGGGCTTTGTAAAATCAGTGCATCTCCTACAGCACCAGTTCTGGTGGCCACACATGCGCAAGGATTTATCTTTGTGTGTACACTCCTGCCAAACTTGCATCATGTGTAAACTCCGTAAGGGGAACCCCCCCGGATTATTGAAACCATTACCGACCCCCAGCAGGCTGTGGGAGGTGATTTCCATGGATTTCATCACGGACTTACCCCCTAGCAAGTCCATGACGGTAATTTGGGTAATCGTGGATTTGTTCTCCAAGCAAGCACATTTCATTGCATTCCCCAGTTTGCCAACAGCGCAAGCATTGGCTAAATCATTTCTCAAACATGTTTTCAGACTCCACATGTTGCCTACCAAAATAATAACAGATAAGGGCTCCCAATTTATTTCTAAATTCTGGGGGGAGCTCACGGAACTTATGGGGATAGAACGGGGGCTAAGCAGCGGCTACCACCCAGAGACTGATGGACGATCGGAACGTGTCAATCAAACCCTTGAACAATACTTATGGTGCTTCACAAACTATCAACAAGACAATTGGGTGGACTTACTAACTTTAGCTGAATTTTGTTATAATAATGTTTACCACTCGTCCACTGGGGTGTCACCATTCAAAGCAGCTCTAGGCTATGACAGCCCCCCAATTCCCTTTCTAACCTTGATGCCTGGGAAAGGGAATGAGGCATCTGATTGGTGTAAAACATTAAGGGACTCATGGCCAAAGACATGTGAGACATTGGACATGGCCAAGGCAGCTTACAAGCACCAGGCTGACAAGAAACGGGTGGAGGATTAGGTTCTGAAGCCTGGAGATTGTGTATATATATCCACAAAGAATCTGCGACTTTCTCAGTCCTGTCAGAAGTTGGCATGGAAATACATTGATCTTTTTAAAGTTGTAAGGTTGATTAATGAGGTGACAGTAGAATTGCCTAAGAATCTAATTGCCTAAGAATTGGACTTGCCTAAGAATCTAAAGCATATCCATCCAATTTTCCATTTCAGCTTGCTGAAACCCAGTCCAGAAACTAATCAATGGCGCCCGGAACCGACAGTACCCCCGCCTATCCTGGTGGAGGGTGAAGAACATTACGAAATCTCAGACATTCTGGACTCTAAAATGAAGCATGGACGATTGTATTATCTGGTGGAATGGGTGCATTGGGGTCCCCAGCATCGGAAGTGGGTGGAGGGGAAGGGTGTTCGGGCCCCTGACCTTTTGCGTGAGTTCCACAGCCGTTTCCCGGAGAAACCGGGAGGTCTCCTGGCCGCTCCGGGAGGTGGTTGATTTATTTTTGAGGGGGCAGGATGTAACTTAGCTGCCATGTTTCATCCATATTTGTCCTTTCCTGCCTGTGGCGCAACTGCGCATGCTTGCTCGCTCGCTTTGCTCACTTGCTGTAAACAGCGATAGGGAGGTGCTCCTGAGACCGTGTGAACTGGCGCTGCCCGACTGGGTTATCTGACTAACCTTGAGGAGGAGGAGGGAGGGCTTGCGTTCCACTGTTGGTGTGAATATTTCTGCTCTCATGAGGCATGGAGACTCTCCCGTTCATTATGTAAACTCCCACTGGGAGAATTCCCACGCATGCGCTTGGATTTCATTTGCTTAGCCAATTGCAGCATCATGTTATATGTAGTGATGCATCCGCCCCATTGTCATCCCTAACAATATCCCTGTAGATCATGGCAACGGACCTGTAGTCTAATAAAGCATAATGATTCCCTGGAAACATGTGTGGAGATTTACATGCTGTTGAACCTGACATGGCCTCTGCCCCCCTGCCCCGAAGCACCCCAATGCTGCCTCACCAACCAAGACCTGCTGCCTCCCTGAGGACTGCTTAGCGGGAGTTCCAAGGGACCAGCAGCCCTCAGCTCCCTTGGGCAGCACTGGGACACAGCGGCACTCACCCCGGATGCTCCTCCACAGAATTAGTGAAAGAAAAAACTCCAAAGCTCGACCCCATCACCATCCTCAGAAGTGCTCAGTGGGCACTTGGAGATGTTCTATGGAAATAATCCCCAACAGGATCTATCTTTCTTACAAAGTAATCTTTACAAACTTCTCCAGCATGCCTTGCTGTCAAGACTGGTGGGGGAGGGAACTGTAGCTTTAGTGGCCTCTCCTACTGAACTGGCAGGCTGAGAAAACAACCATTCCCATTTCTCCAAGCAATCTGAGCATGTGCCAATAGCAATTACAGGATGGCTGCCTATCTGATGATGACTGGCACTGACTGCACTCGTAATATACCCATAATCCTGCTCATATTATATTGCAAACAATTGGCAATTCTATAGTATGGGATGCTCAGCTTGAGAGAAGTCAGGCACTATGAGCAGGATAAGACTGATTTTTTTGAGCATGTTGTTGGGAAGGATCTCAGTATTAGAATATCTGCAAGACATTGCAAGTAGATAAATAGGTACCACTTCGGTGGGAAGGTAACAGCGTTCCGTGCTCCTTGGTGTTTAGTAATGCCGGAAACCATGACCATGGAAACGTCTTTGGACAGCGCTGGCTCTTCGTCTTTGAAATGGAGATGAGCACCACAACCCTAGAGTCGGACTCGGCTGGCTTTCGAGCAAGGGAACCTTTACCTTTACTAATTTGACAAAGAAAGCCTTTGATGTATCTGATGTCATCCATACATGGAGGTGTCAGTAGTAATGTGTGAACCTGAAAGACGAGTTATATCTCCAGTTTTATTTTCTGAACACCAAGGAACAAATTTCTGTGGAAACCCATTGGCCTTTTCTAAATACAGGCATTTCCCCCCCTCCTGCTGAGTCTAGGGCAGAGCCCCAGCCTTGGCTGACAAGCCCCACTAGGGAGTGGAGGGGATGCAGCGTGGCAGAGCCCCCAGGGCCGGTCCAGTCCTTGGAGGAGTGGAAGGGATTGACCTCAGTTGCCAGGAATGGCTCTGGGCTTGCAGAAAGGTAAGCTGCGCTGCCTGATCCCCCCCCCCATCCTGTACACCTAAAGAGTGATGCGAACAAAAACCAGGCATCCATCAGAAGGAAGCTGGCATGCAGTCAGGCACCTTGAAGGCCAACAAAGGTCAATTCCCGGTATGAGCTTTTGTGTGCCTGAGATCCTTCCCTCCCCCCTTTTCCTTCGCTCTGCTTGGAGGCGAAGGGAAGGGAGGGGGGAAAGGAATAGAATTCAGGTGCTTCTGCCTGTCAGAGGGTCTGGCACGCTGGGCCCTCTGTCAGGCAGAAGCACCTGAGATCCTCCCCCCCCCTTCCTTCACCCCACTTGGAGGCGAAGGGAAGGGAGATGTCAGGGGCCTCTTTTTCTACGAAATGACCCCTGTAATGTTTTGAAACACTCATTCATATAAAATGATGATGTTACAGTGGGCTTTGAGGTCTCAAAATGCAAAAGGTTGTGTGAAAATAAGCCTTAGGTTTATCTTCTTGATTTTTTTTTTTTTTAGTTTTAAAATGGTGGTTGGATAGGGTATAAGTCTGGAAAGCAGAGAGGCAGAAAGATAACAAGCACTTCGCTGAAGGGCAAAGTCAGCAGCTTTGAGAATGCAAGAATCCTCTGGTATTTTCTGAGAAATGCAGTTTAACTAGCTGAGCCCATTTATGGAAGTTTTCAAAACATAGGTAATAAAAGAAGGTAAACAGCAGCAATATTACAATGAAAATTACTAAGTGGATGATTTTTTGTATCTGGCACATACTGCTGTGAAAATTGGATGAAAACTGCATGTTGAAAGGCTTTTTGTCAACTGTAGTATTTGAAAACCTGATCCTAAATAAACAGACTAGGATGCAAATAGTAATTTTAGCAATATGCTGCTTACTGCACCCACCCCCAAAGCTGCTTCTAATATTTGAGGAACCCCAGAAAGGCATCTGTTGCAGCACAAAAGGTTGCAGTCAGAAGAGAAATAGGTGCTCAGGACTACATGCAGAAGCATCTGAGCACAGATAATAAAGTGGTTGTGTTCCAAGCATTATGTAGGAATAAGTCCCTGTTGATTTCAGTGGAATCAGCTGCCATGGAGTAGGTATAATCCAGAGAATGCTAAGAATGCTCAAGTCCCAATAGGGCTTAACTGTGCTTTAAACATAGTTCAGAGCTCCCTAGAGATTAAGATCATAATGACTGAATATAATATTAGGGTGTGGTTCTTTAACCTTTGTCTCTTGAACAGAGTGAAGTCTGTGGTCACTTTCAAGCATAAGGTTGTTAGATGGTTTCAACAAAAATACTGGACACATTTGATAAAAATTTGTGGAGCAGCATATGTGTGTGTGTGTGTGTGTGCACCAGTGTGTGTATATACACACATATAAATATACATATACACACATGCATGCACACACATGATAAAAAAGAAAAATGCCTTGTTGGTTTAACAGGAGCTTAGATGTGGAAACCAGTCATTTCTATTAAAGGGTCACAACATTTTTCTCCAGGCAGTTGGTAATTTAAACCTGGATCTACCCAGTCCTCATCTGACATATTTAGCACTACTGCACCATAGTTTCCCCCATTTAATGCATACAAATGCCTACAGGGACTTGAAGGTTTTAAATGTTATGCAACAGGTAGAAATTCAACAGACAAAGCCAATAATAGATTAAGTTTTCTGTATAGTGCTATTTTATGGCTTCTGAAATACAAAACCACTGAATTTCAGATCATATTATGGTCTTCAAGGGACAGGTAATAAAATGTAAACATATATTTAAGTCTTGCACATGTTTTGCCATAGCTGCTGGCTCAAGCCAGTTTCTCTCAAACTCTTTTAGCTTGTTCTCCGCCACCAGCTTTATTCATATTTCATGGGACACCAACATTTTGTGCAGAAATCTGCATGCATTTCTATGCATAAAAAACTAGACCGCCAGGGAAAAGACTAACCTGGAGCTCTTCTTCCTGAAATCTAGTTTTTTATGTGCACAAGGGTTTATTTATTTATTTACTTCCGTTATACCCCACTTTTCTCCTCAATGGGAACCCAAAGTGACATCATTCCCTACTCCTCCATTACCTAGCAAGCTTCCATGGTGGAATGGGGATTTGAACCTGGGACTCCTAGATCCTAATACTACACTCTAACCACTCCATCACACCGGCTCTTTCTGTTGGTTGTTTCCTTTTGAGTATGATTTCCATTTTGAATTTGAAAGTGGTACAGTCCAGACCCAGTTTTACCATATCCATGAGAACTAGGGATTCTGTTGTAGATTTGTTGTAGATTTGTAGCCTGGTGTAGATTTGTAGTCACACATTTCTAAATTTAAGAAAAACCCTAATATTTTATCATAATTATATTTAACATAATATATAGTTTAATCCTATGCAGTTAGTTTCAGTCTAAGCTCATTGCAATCCATGACATTAGTTAGGAAGGAATAAATCTATATAGAATATCACAGATCGTTTAGATAATTGTATTTTATACAGCACAAACTAAGAGACACAATGCATCCTAAACTAAGCATTTTAAAATCTCCATGATCCTTGAAAAGTATGCATACGGAGAGTGATTTCAGCTAAGCATACCTTTATTTAGTCAGGAACAAAGACACCTTGGCTAGCTCGCAGGCCGGCTTATATTCCCTCAGAAACCCACCACCAGAACACACACACCCACTCCCGATAGGCTATTTACAGTAACTGAGAGACCTATTGGCCTCCCGGCCTGGGACCTGGCCCTTTCATTGGGCCTGGCTAGGATCCTACTGGCCCATTGTCTTTCGGCATGAAGCTTGAGGTTTAGATCCTTGGGCAAGCCCGGGCATGCCCAGCTTGGTCAGTCTGTATACACAACAGTCCTGAAGGGGAAACAGCATATGCTTAACTCCCCCACTGAAATCACTGGGAGAATTACCATAGAATTCTAGCTATATTTACTCAGAAGTAACCCTCAGGAAGCTTGGAGCTTACTTGCATGTAAATGTGCATAGTCTTTTAGTCTTAAAGTGCTCAATACCAATAAAGTGCCTGCAGTCACCAGGGCTACATAAAAGATAAAAATTCATTGGAGACACCCTGCCCACAAACTACCCTCAGAGGGACTCTCTTCCTCTAAAACAGGGGCGGTCAGACTTGCTTAACGTAAGAGCCACATAGAAGAAACATCAGATGTTTGAGAGCCGCAAGACATGAACAAATATTACACTCACATTTTAATTGGAAAATATGCACATTTGCTTGCTATTAACATTAAATGAGACTGTCAAAAATAAAAACAAATGGGGTAAAAACAGATATTGGTAATTATATTTATTTATTTGATGATATTTGTAGGCGGGGGGGGCCTTTATTAAGAATGCATTTAAAGTTGCTTCCTTTCTCTGCTCCCACCCACCTCAAACCTACCCAGGGAGGGGAACACTGGCTGGGGAAGGGAATACCGATTGGGGAGGCATGCCTCCCTTTCACTTCCCCAGCCACCCTCCCGGGAGCCACACAATATCTGTGAAAAAGCCGCATGTGGCTCCTGAGCCACAGTTTGGCCACCCCTGCTCTAAACTTTCCAGTCTTTTTTCCTTGCCATGACCCCCAAGATCTCTTTTTCAGATTTAATTCTGCCACTAACTACCCCCACAGTCATCTGGAACCAACATGGGAAGCCAATCGGTTAGCTGCAAAAGTTTCTCCCTTTCCAGCTTTCTTCAGTACAGCCAATAGGATTCCTTTGGGAACATCGTGACTGGCCACTGAGGGGCAGATTTGGTCCTTTGCAAACCTTGCCATCTGCAGTGGAGAGCAAGTGAATGGGGTGTCTCTGCTTTATCAAGCTGCAGAGGAAAGAAAGGGCACATAGATGGAGCTTGGCAGCAGTAGTTGCAGGACTGCTTAATTAGAAAATACCAGTTATATACACAGTATTTTCTCAGTTAATTTACTGGCCTCAAAGGGCAAAGATGACCAGTTCAATACTGGACATCTGGCAATGCTACATGGTATGCTCCCTATAAAGATTTCATTTGTCTCTGTTCTTCAGTCATCATTTTACATATGAATGGTATTGGTTTTAGTCATTATCCTGTTTGGAAGAATTAGTAGTGCAGCAGGATGACAAATATATTAAACCTTCTTTGACCTGTATACAGTTTCCAAAAGGAACCTAAAGAGTCACACAATAAATCCTGCATAAAAACCAGTGTGGAGGTTTCTCTGTCAGGGACACAGAAGGTAAGAAATGTGTTGTCTACAAAGCTGCACCCCCACCCCCAGCATGAAAAAAGATACCTACAGTCCCTTTAGAGAACAATGACTCTTTTATCATCTCCTCATAAGCTAGACCTGCTATGAATTATTTTTCTAGCTGTTATCTTGGCTTCCCACAATGCATGAAATGGGTCCCAGTAGAAAGACTCATGTCTTATCTTTGGTCTACAAGGCCTGCTTTCTCAGCCTGGTTACCCATCCCCTTTTTCTTGTCCATATGAAGATACTGCAAAAACAATGTAACGTTTATGGGAGGGGGGTAGTGTTTGTTTGGTCAGTTTCCCTTTACTGCCTTCCCCCCCCCTTAAGAATAAACTGTAATTACTGGTGAACTGGCTGGATGTTTGCTGTTTGAAAGGCTTCCAGTGAAGTCTAATTAATCCCATTGTTGATGCTAATGTAGCTCTTTTTCAAGAATTCAAAATTGATGTTTCAAGCAAATTCCTCTTTGATCTTTGCCTCAGTGAAGTTTATTGACAATTATTATATATATACTGAATGAACATTATCCAATTTTCAGCAAATGCATCTTCCTGCTGCTTTCCATTTGTTAATACAACATAATTGGTTACTTTTTATAATTTTAGCCATCTTTTTCAGTCTGTCATCAATTATGTTCTGTCCTCCTGTGTTGCAGCTATACAGTGTTCATTTCAAATACCATATCACATTTTTCAGTTCTACCCTTCAAATAATTCAAAAGTGTAACATTTTGGGTCCCTTGGCACAGCACGTCCCTCTCTAATTAAATTCTATCTTCTGTTATGGCTAGATCTTCTTGCAGTACCTTCATATCTTCTACATCTCCAACATATTAACATAAAATATTTTTTGCTATTTGTTTTATTACATTTTATTCCATTTTTTTCTTCTAGGGAGTTCAAAGTCCTTTCTGCATTTGTCTGCCACTCCGGATTTTCTCAGTGTTCGAGTCAAGGCAATTTAAGTCCACGGCAAAACAGCATCCAAATAATGTGGGGGCAACAGCAGGTTGAAACTGGGCTGACCACTGAAGGGAGGTAGTATAATGCAGAATGGGGGGAGACCCCAGAATAAAAAGAAGGTTGAATTTGATTTTAGTGCAGAATTGCTTGGAGGACACCATGGTGAACATGGATTAAAAGGAGAGTGCAGAAAGGGCCTAAGACATCATACAATGGTTACCAAGAGACTCACCAGAATCTATGCTGACAAACCATTGCAACATGATCTTGCTCCACAGTTTTGTATTGGGGTGTGCATTAGGAGAGTAAATAATCAAGTTGGAAGAAAAAGCTGATACAAATGGAACTAAAAAAAAGTAAATGTATCTGTACAGGATGTAGTGGCTCTTGTTGCTTCTCTTTAAAAATAGGTTCTCATCCTTCATGTGTCTGCTCTGCAAAAAAGAAATTTAATGTCCTGTAAAATGGTGGTACATTATCTTCATTGTATGATTTTTTGTAGGTAGGATACCTTGAGTGAGGGCTGCGGTCCCTGAGAATTTTACACCAACTGAATGGAAGAAAACAGTTGGATTTGGAAATGTTTTGTACCCTTTTATTGTCTCTAGAATAGGGACATTTTCAACCATTGCCTGAAATCTGGGGAGGTTCTTTGGAAATCCCTGAGAATATCACCTCAATTGGTTGTGGACTACAGATAACAATACTGAAACCAGCATAAACATTGAAACCTGGTAATACATGAAGTACCTGGTACTCAATATTTATAGCAACTAGCGCCCTAGGTTGGAAGAGGAAAGGAACCCAGTTGTTGCTGGCATGAGCAGGGGGGAGAAACCTTTCTATCCCATTGAAGACAACCCACCTGCTACACATGGGGCATCACATGGAAGCACCGCAGGCCCAACTCGGCCTGGCGTGAGGTTTCTGCCAGCGCCAGGGAGACGCGATACGGCTGTGTGGCTGTGGTCCTGCGGGAGCGGGAGCCATCTTGGCATCTGGACCGGGGTGAAGGCTCCTCTCCAATGGCAGCAGTGGCGCCTGAGGCGGCAGTGTGTGCGGCAGTGGTGCTGTTGGCCCTGCGGACTCCAGGAGGTGAAGCAGAGGGGTCTTTTCCCCTGCCCTGGATCCCCCTCAGCCAGCAGGTGATTTCGCTAGCAATCCAATGACCTGCCATGACTCTGGAGCAATAGCGGCCAATAAGCAGCTGCGGCTCTAAAGGCTATTGGCGGACGATGGCTGCTCTGGGGCCACAGCAGCCGACGGGGAGCAAAAGAACAGAAGATCCTGGTCCGATGAAGGGTCTCCTATCGGACCGGGAGAGTATGTTAACCTTCCTTGTTTGGACTGCGATTTGAGCCAGGTGTGGAGCGGTGTGTGGTGTTGAGAAGAGATGGGGGAGTGGAGTGCCCCTAGCAGATGCATGGAATATTAATGGGAGCTTAGACCATCAGACCCTACGCTTATTGTCTTGGGCGACTTCAATGTCCATGCCGATGACGCCACCTCCATGCAGGCAGAGGACCTGGTGTCATCCATGGTGGCACTGGGACTCTCCCAATTTGTAATGACCCTCACTCACCGGGCTGGACACATGCTCGATTTGATCTTCGCGGCTGGGGTAACAGCTGGGGATTACTGCTTCGGCTGGGGATTACTGCTTCGGCAGTACCATGCCCTGAAGGCCCATCTGAATGTCCCTCCCCGACCCTGTTTAGGTGGAGAGCATATTTTGGCTTGCCCGCGGAGCCTAATGGACCCTAGGCAGCTCCAAAGGGCCCTTCGGGATCTGATGCCCCCTGGTGGCTCATTGGATGAGCTTGTAGAGGACTGGAATAGCCGACTCTCCATAGCCATCGATGAGATTGCTCCCCAGCACCCTCTGTGCCTCCGATCCAAACTCGCTCCTTCGTATACCCAGGAGCTGAGGGGTAGGAAGTGGGAGCTAAGATGGCTAGAGAGACAGTGGCAGTGTGTTTGCGATGAAGCTACAAGAGCATCTTATAGGACGTTTATGAGATCCTATGAGATGGCCGTCAAGGCTGCTAAGAGAGAGTTCTATGCAGCTGAGATTGCGTCTGCTAGCTCACGCCCAGCCCAATTATTTAGGCTGATTCGGTTATTAACAATCTTGCCTCAGGGCAAACCAAATGCTAGGGAATTGGAGATCGGCTGTGAGGCATTTGAGAGCTATTTTGCGGATAAGGTCTTGACGATCTGTCATGACCTCCCTGCCACACTTGAAACAGTGAGGGAACTCAAGGCCCCTTGCACGGCTGCATCTGGTTTGGATCATTTCGACCGGCTTAGCCTTGAGGAAGTTGACAGAATGCTTGTGACTGTACGCCGAACCTCGTGCGACCTTGATCCGTGCCCTCCCTGGCTCATTAAATTGGGCCATGAGGGGTTTCGAGGTGCCCTCAGGGAAATTATCAACCAGTCCCTCTCGGAGGGATGGTTCACGGGGGCCTTCAAGGCCCTCAAGGAAGTGATCGTCTGCCCGATCTTGAAAAAAACATCATTGGATCTGGCCCAATTGGCCAACTATCGGCCTCTTTCCAATTTGCCCTATTTGGGCAAATTATTTGGGCAAATTAATTGAGAGGGAGGCGGCGGCACAGCTTCAGGGCTTTCTGGATAATGCTTCCATTTTAGATCCCTTCCACTCCAGCTTTCGCCCGGGACACGGGACAGAGACGGCGCTGGTCGCTCTTACTGATGACCTCCGAAGGCACCTGGATCGGCAGCGCTGCTGTTGCTTGACCTGTCAGCTGCATTTGACATGGTCGATCATCAGCTGCTGGCCCACCGCCTCGCCGACACGGGGATACAGGGGCTTGCCTTACAGTGGCTTGTCTCTTTTCTCCAGGGTCAGGGACAAAGGGTGGTGCTAGGGGAACAGTGGTCTGGGAGACGTCCACTTGAGTGTGGGGTACCTCAGGGCACTGTACTCTCCCCAATGTTGTTTAAAATCTATAGGCGCCCCCTTGCCCAGGTGGCTTGGAGGTATGGGCTGGGTTGTCACCAGTATGCGAATGACACCCAGCTCTATCTGAAGTTGGGCAGCCAGTCAGACTCCAAACTGGAAGATCTGGACCAGGTGTTGCAAGCCATGGCTGGTTGGCTTGGGCTGAGCCGGTTGAGGCTAAACCCGGTGAAGACGGAGGTCCTGTACCTGAGTTGTGGTGGTAAGGGGTCCTGCTTCCGACTTTTCATGGGGCACCGTTGGTACCAGCACCAGAGGTTAGGAGTCTGGGAGTGCTCCTGGATTCCTCCTTGACAATGGAGGCACAGGTAGAGGTCACTGCAAAATCGGCCTTCTATCATCTTTGGCTGGTGCAGCATTTGGTTCCCTTCCTCGACCACTGTGACCTGGCTACAGGGATCCATGTGACGGTCACCTTGAGATTGGACTACTGTAATGCTCTCTACATGGGGCTGTCCTTGTCCCAAATCCAAAAGCTGCAGCTGGTGCAGAATGCCGCGGCCAGGCTGTTGATGGATCTCCCATGCTGGGAGCACATCCAGCCTGTGCTTAGGCTACTGCACTGGCTGCCAATAGCATACTGGATTCCTTTCAAGGTGCTGGTACTTACCTTTAAAGCCCTATATGGCCAGGGTCTGACTTACCTGAGGGACCACCTTTCCCCATTTATACCCCAGAGAGCACTACGGTCTGGGGCACAACAGCATTTAACTATTCCAGGCCCCAAGGATGCGAGGCTCACCGTCACCAGGGCTAGGGCATTTTCAGTAGCGGCTCCTTACTGCTGGAACAAGCTCCCAGAGGAGATCAGGGCCCTGCCGGACCTTGTACATTTCCACAAGGCCTGCAAGACAGAGCTCTTCCACCAGGCTTTCATATAGGAGCCGCTGCCACCACCATTACCACCAACTATTCCATTGAACATCTGGAATATGGGACTGGCCCACTATGGACTACGCCATTTAATATCTGGACCATAGGACTGGCCGTAAGATCAGAAGATTGCCGGAAAGGAAATTCACGCCATCTATTTTAATACTGCAAACACCTTAATGCTATTGTTGTAATGTTAAGAATATTTTATATTATTTTAATGTTTTATGCTAATTTGGCACACTCTGCCGTCTTCTGTAAGCCGCCCAGAGCCTGTTTACAGGGTGGGCGGGGTATGAATATAAGTATAAATAATTAAAATAAATAAATAAACCAGTATAAACATTGCCCAAATATAATAACAATCCTGAACTCACATGTTACAATATTGCAACATCATTTCCCCATTTAATTATGAATTACCAAAGGATTAATCCAGTCTCCCTCTACTATTTAATAGGCTGCGATCACACACACTAAGTCAGCGGTGTCAAACTCATTTACTATGAGGGCTGGATCTGACATAAATTTCACTTTGTTGGGCCGGGCCATGTGTGCCATAAAATGTAAGGCCAGGTACCGGAAATATAACCATTATAAAGGACACAGGCAAAACCAATTAACAATATTATTTTTACTCAAAATACAAAGCCCCAATAAATGTATTTAATCACTTGCAAGACTAGATTTTTTTCCAAGGGATACCATAAAAGGGGGAGTACCTTACATTTCCATACATACCAGTTGTTTGCGGGCCAGGTAAGAGCCCCGGACGGACCTGTTCCAGCCCCCCGGCCTTATGATTGACACCCCCATGTGAAATAATTCACTTTAAATCCACTTTCTGTGCACTTTCCATCTGGATTTTACTGTGTCAACTGGCAAAATCCAGATGAAAAGTGCATTGAAAGTGGATCGGAAGTGGATTGTTTACTGTGTTATGACCGCAGCCATATAGTATTTTCTTGCAACAAAAGTTTCACAAATTTGGAACTGCTCCCTGACCATATTTCAAGATTAATCAAACAATGATCTGCCTCATCTGGAAGTACTGCTAGGAGGAAGGGGGAATTTTGCCTTGGCACTCTTTTTTACCACCTTGATAGATTTTTGGTTATCATAGTATTATGACTTTCCCACATTTTTATATCTGCCAAGAAATTTCAGTGTGAAGTTGGCTTATCATGAAACGTTGATGTTAAGGTGAGAGACAGGAGCTTTTGTGGTTTTATAGAATCTGCAAACTATGCTCTATCTGTGGCCACCTTAGTATTATCATAATATGCTATTAAATTTGGGGAAATGGAATTCTGTGAATTGATATATTGTTCTATGAACTTTACAAGCCAACAAAAATGTTAATATATGTTTGCTATGAATTTAGTTGGCCTCACTAAACATGAGTAAGGTTTTGAATAAAAAGGAAATGTGGGCAATATTCCTTTTTATTAATGAAAATCCACTCAGCCCTGACACCTCTAATTCACTTTCATTCCAAGCTGTTCTGAACACTTTTAATCCAAACGTCAGTTATTCTCATAAGGCCACTTTTCCCCCCAAGTCAATACCCAAATATTTTAATATGAAATTCCACTTCTGTAAGTATGCCTTTATTTGAGCCTAAAATTATCCACAGTGTGAAAGTTTTGAAAGTCTCCTCTCTTAGGAAGGGTCATTCCAGCTTATCACAGACTTTCTCAGAAACTGCATCAATATGAACTGTATGGGGTTTCCTTTATTCATGCAATTTATTAATCAGTCATGTATTAGCAACATTCTAGGGTGGATCGAATCATCCTCCAAATAGTATTTCTCCCAGTTTCTGGAACCTTCCTTCAATTTAAATAGCTCTTAAAAATTTCTGCCAAAAATGATTAAACACTGACTGCCCCCAAACTTTTTTACTTTTCTTCAGGCTGGATTTATTGGTTAATTAAAAAAAAAAATGAAACTGTGGTCTTTATACCTGCTTGACATTTGATACGGACTTTGAACAAAATATCATGGTGGTATGCAGGGGTCTTTTAGTAGAAAAAGAGGTGCAGAAGCTCATTAGCATAACACATTTGCACATGCCACACCCCCTGACATCACCGGAAGTGTGTCAAAACGCAACACTCACCAATCAGACTCCATTAGACTGTTTTAGATTGCTAGCTATGGGGGGGGGACATGCAGATCTGCCCGAGCAGAGGAGGAAAAACTTGTGCCTGAATAAAACTTGGTCTTAAAGGTGCCCCTGGACTGGATTGGTAGACATGGGGGGGGGGGAGAAATGCAGATTCTCCCTCACAGAGGAGAGACAGCTTGCATCTGAATAAAAACTTGGTCTTAAAGGTGCCACTGGACTGCTTTCGATTGGCAGACATGGAGGGGGGGGACATGCAGATTCCCCCTCACAGAGGAGAGACGGAACCTGAATAATTCCCCCCCACACCTTCTTCAACTAACCTCCAAGGCTAAAGGCCACAGAAACTCACTTTGCAAATTACCAGAAAGCACTAGATCGCCTCTAGCACGCTGCAGAGGCCGGTTTCCCGCCCCACGTTATTCAACTAACGTCCTGGGCTTAAGGGCAGAGAGACTCACTTTGCAAACCACCAGAAAACCCCAGATAGCATCTAGCATGCTGATGAGGCCAGAACCCCGCCCCACTTTGTTCAACAAACCCCCCAGGCTTAAGAGCACAGAGACTCACTTTGCAAACCACAAGAACACCCCAGATTGCCTCTAGCATGCTGCAGAGGCCGGTTTCCCACCCCACCAACTAACGTCCCAGACTTATGGGCAGAGAGACTCACTTTGCAAACCACCAGACCACCCCAGATTGCCTCTAGCACACTGCAGAGGCTGGCACCCCCCAAACACACACACCTACTTCAACGCCCCAGGATTAAGGGCACAGAGACTCACTTTGCACACCACTAGAACACCAGTTCACCCCTAGCATGCTGCAGAGGCCAGTTCCCCCCCCCCACCTTCTTGAACTAACATCCCAGGCTTAAGGGCACAGAGACTCACTTTGCAAACCACCAGAACACACCACATCACCTCTAGCACACTGCAGAAGCCGTCCACCCCCCTTTCTTCAACTAATGTCCAAGGCTTAAGGACACGGAGAAACACTTTGCAAACCACCAAAAAATACCAGATCACCTCTAGAATGCTGCAGAGGCCAGTTCCCCCCTCCTTCTTCAACTAACCTCTCAGACTTAAGGGCACAGAGACTCACTTTGCAAACCACCAGAACACCCCAGATTGCCTCTAGCATGCTGCAGAGGCCGGTTTCCCGCCCCACCTGCTTCAACTAACCTCCCAGGCTTAAGGGCACAGAGACTCACTTTGCAAAACACCAGAACACCCCAGATCGCCTCGGGCACGCTGCAGAGGCCGGCTCCCCCCAACCTTCTTCAACTACCCTCCCAGGCTTAAGGGCACAGAAACTCACTTTCCAAACCATCAGAAAACACCAAATCGCCTCTACCACGCTGCAGAGAGCGGCTCCTCCCTTCTTCAACTAATCTCCCAGGCTTAAGGGCAGAGAGACTCACTTTGCAAACCACCAGAACACCACATCGCCTCTAGCACACTGCAGAGGACGGTTCCCCCCCTTCAACTAACGTCACAGGCTTAAGGGCACAGAGACTCACTTTGCAAACCACCAGGTCACCTCTAGCATGCTGCAGAGGCCAGTTCCCCGCCCCACCTTCTTCAACTTACGTCCCAGTTTTCAGGGCACAGAGACTCACTTTGCAAACCACAGAACACCCCAAATCGCCTCTAGCACGCTGCAGAGGCCGGCTCCCCCCCCCCAAACACACACACCTTCTTCAACTAACGTCCCAGGCTTAAGGGCACAGAGACTCACTTTGCAAACCACCAGACACCTTCTTCAACTAACCTCCCAGGCTTAAGGGCAGAAATACTTTTCAAACCATGAGAACACCAGATCACCTCTAGCACGGTGCAGATGCCGGCTCCCCCCCCTTCAACTAACGTCCCAAGCTTAAGGGTACAGAGACTAACTTTACAAACCACCAGAACACCCCAGATTGCCTCTGGCACACTGCAGAAGCCGGTTCCCTTCCCCCTTTTTCAACTAACGTCCAGACATAAGGGCACAGAGACTCACTTTGCACACCACTAGAACACCAGATCGCCTCTAGCATGCTGCAGAGGCCAGCTCCCCCCCCCCCCTTCTTCAACTAACATCCCAGGCTTAAGGGCACAGAGACTCACTTTGCAAACCACCAGAACACACCAGATGACCTCTAGCACGCTGCAGAGGCCGTCCCCTCCACTTTCTTCAACTAACGTCCCAGGCTTAAGGGCACAGAGACTCACTTTGCAAACCACCAGAACACACCAGATGACCTCTAGCACGCTGCAGAGGCCGTCCCCTCCACTTTCTTCAACTAACGTCCCAGGCTTAAGGGCACAGAGACACACTTTGCAAACCACCAGAAAATACCAGATCACCTCCAGCACGCTGCAGAGGCCAGTTCCCCCCTCCTTCTTCAACTAACATCCCAGGCTTAAGGGCACAGAGACTCACTTTGCAAACCACCAGAACATATCAGGCCAACTCTAGCATGCTGCAGAGGCTGGTTCCCCGCCCCACCTTCTTCAACTAACTTCCCAGGCTTAGGGGTACAGAGACTCACTTTGCAAACCACAACACCACCAGATCGCCTCTAGTACGCTGCAGAGGCTGGTTCTCCACCACCACCACCTTCTTCAACTAATGTCCCAGGCTTAAGGGCACAGATACTCACTTTGCGAACCACCAGAACACCAGATTGCCTCTAGCACACTGCAGAGGCCGGCTCCCTCCCTTCAACTAGCGTTCCAGGCTTCTCCAATATAAATACTAGGTCATCTGCAAATGCCAACAGTTTATATTCTTCTCCTTTTAGTTTCAGGCCCATAATCTCCTTCTTTTCTCTTATTGAGTCGTTTAGTATTTCCAATACAAATATAAACAACAAAGGTGATAAAGGGCATCCCTTTCTCATCCCTTTTTGGATTTCAATGTATTTTGTCTGTTCCCCATTTATCATTACCACTGCCTTTTGTTTAGTATAAATTACCTGAATCATCTTCACAAAGTTAGCGCCAGCCTGTTCCTCTTCCAAAGCTTCCAACATGAAATTCCAGTTAACGTTGTCAAAGGCCTTTTCCACGTCCAAAATATTAGCGCCAATGGTTTTTCCGGATGTGCTTCATAATACTCTATTACATCCAGAATGCATCTTAAGTTGTTTTTAATTTGCCTTTTTGGCAAAAAGCCTACTTGTTCCTTGTGTATTATCTTTTTTTAAAAAAACAAACAAACCCATTTTATTAGGATATAATAAACAAAGCCAAACATATCTCAAACATTATACAGTTTTACACCCTACCCTCCTCCCTTCCCCCCCCCGCTTAGCTTCCCACAGTGCTCCAACCTCCTATACATATCTTAGATATTCTTCATCTCTCCTTTTTTTTCCTACTTAAGTCCCTAGGTAACTTATCCCTTCATTTCTTGTCCTTATAACATTGTCTATTTTTAATATCTTTTAACCTTCAATAGTTATCAAAGCAAAATAAATTGTCTCTCACATCCCAGTACTTTTCCAAATAGTCTTTGAAATCTTTCTAGTCTGCAAAAAAGTATTCTGCTTCCAAATTATTAAATGTCATTTTGTCCATTTCAACCATGAAAAGTAATTTCTTAATCCAGTCTTCGACTTCAGGAACCTTCTCTTGTTTCCAGCATTGCGCATAAGTCATTCTGGCAGCTGTGATCATATACCACATCAGTGTCCTTTTTGCCATATTGACTTCTTCCATTTTAAGCCCCAAAAGTAGAATTTCTGTTTCTTTCTTAAACTTACATTTCAAGATTTTTTTCCATTTCTGCATGAATCTCAACCCAAAATTGTTTTGCTTTTTCACAAGTCCACCACATATGGTAAAATAAGCCCTCTATCTTTTTACATTTCCAACATTTGTTTGACATATTAGTATTCATATCTGCAACCTTTTTTGTGTCCTTGTCTATTATCTTTGAGTTCCTTGTGTATTATCTTTGATTCCTTGTGTATTATATTTGATAGAATTTTAAAAAATCTTTCTGCTAATTTTGAAGCAAAAATTTTATAGTCCACGTTTAAAATGAAATTGGTCTATAATTTTTTAATTTCTTTTCCTTCTTTTTCTTGTTTATGAATTGATGTAATTATTGCTTCTTTCCATGATTCTGGCATTTCTCCATCAATATATTATTACAAACATCTTTAAAATGAAATTGTATTTGTTCTTCGAATATAAGATAAAATTCTATTGGCAGTCCATCTGGTCCTGGCGCTTTGCCTTTATTTTGTCTTTTTAGGGCCTCTACCACTTTCATCATTGGAATCAATTCTTACTTTGAAACAAGAACTTGGAGACTATGGACTTGTAGCTGGTTTGAGAATTAATATCAATAAAACTAAGATAATGACCAAAAATATGGAAGAGTAGAGGACAACTCAACTACAAGAAACATTGGGTTTCCAACTACAGAAGAAAATAAAATACCTAGGAATTGTAATGACAAACAAACGCAGCTCATTACAAGAGAATAATTATAAAGAATTGTTGAGGAAAACAAAAAAGGATCTAGATAAATTGAAAGACTTACAGATATCTTTGATGGGCCGCATCGCAACAGTTAAAATGAATATACTTCCAAAATGGTTATTTTTATTCTAAACAATTCCCATTCTTCAAAACCAAAAAACTTCAAGGAACTGGAGCAAACATTATCAAAATTTATTTGGCAAGACAAGAGACCCAGAATAAGACTGAAATCTCTTCAAGATACTAAACAAAGTGGGGGCTTTGGCCTATCTAATTGGAACCTTTATTATAAAGCAGCTGCATTGATGTGGATTAAAGATTGGGTCAGATTGGAAGATAAGAGAACACTGAAACTGGAAGGCCACGACCTTCAGTTAGGGTGGCATGCATTCTTATGGTATGGAAAAGCCAAGTGTCCATAAATATTTCAGGCAGCACTGGATACGGGCATCTTTAATGAAAGTATGGGAAAACATACATAAGCGCTTTTATATAAAAATCTCAAAATTGACTATTCCACTAGAAGCCATTACACTCCCAAATGCATATCAGGAAGAATTACCAAGAAGGTACTTGGATATACTGGACTCCGAAGATCATTTGAAACCATTAGAAGACCTACCATGGTAGCAAAGAGCGCAAATAGAATCCATTTTTACTAAAGACAAGAGAATCGGATTTTAGAAAAACCTTATAGAGATTGAAAAGATTATCACATCTATGGATCAGAAGTTTTTACAAAGACTTTATGTGTTGTTACTTGATGATTTAATGGTGGATGAAATAGTAAAAGGGAATATGATTCAATGGGGGCAGAATATTGGGCATGCTATTAAATTAGAGCAGTGGGATCAAATATGGAAGAAAAATATTAGGATTATGAAAGCTATTCCGTATAAAGAAAATGTATATAAAATGTTTTATAGATGGTATGTAACACCTGAAAGGTTAGCTAAAATTGACCCGAAATGTTCTAATAAGTGTTGGAAATGTGAAAATAAGGTTGGCTCATTTTACCACATGTGGTGGCATTGTGAAAGATCTAAGAAATATTGGGTAATGGTACACGAAATCTTGCAAAAGGTACTACGTACTGTAGTACCATTTACACAAGAGGCTTTGTTGTTGAATATTCTACCTGATAATTGGAACAAAGATGATCACTATTTGATTTTTTTTAAACTATGGCTGCAAGAATTCTCTATGCAAAATATTGGAAATTACCGGAGATACCAACAAAAGGAGAACTTGTAAACAAAATCTTAGAGGCTGCGGAATTGGATAAATTGACTTTATTTAAAAAATGCTTAACAGATTCGACATTCCAGAATACTTGGTCACAGTTCTATAACTGGTACGATAAACATATATAGGCAAGCTTTCAAGAGACAGACTAAGAGTTTATACCTGTTCGGATGATAGAGAAAGAAAAGTTGCTTACATAGTTCATGAGAAATTGTTATTAAGGTGGAATAGGCATCAGTATAAATATTTGTAAAAATGAAAATAACCTCCATGTATCAGTTTGTACGTTAGTATGTATGTATATGTAATGATTGTTTGTGTATGTTACGTGAAAAATTTAATAAAATCCTGCCCCTGTGGGAGCAGTTATAAAAAAAACAACACTAACGTCCCAGGCTTAAGGGCACAGAGACTCACTTTGCAAACCACAAGAACACCAGATCGCCTTTAGCACGCTGCAGAGGCTGGCTCCCCCCCACCTTCTTCAACTAATGTCCCAGGCTTAACAGCACAGAGACTCACTTTACAAAGCACCAGAACACACCAGATCACCTCTAGCACGCTGCAGAGGCCGGTTCCCCACCTCACCTTCTTCAACTACCCTCCCAGGCTTAAGGGCAGAGAGATTCACTTTGCAAACCACCAGAACACCAGATCGCCTTTAGCACGCTGCAGAGGCCGGTTCCCCACCTCACCTTCTTCAACTACCGTCCCAGACTTATGGGCAAAGAAACTCACTTTACAAACCACTAGAACACCCCACATCGCATCTAGCATGCTGCAGAGGCCAGTTCCCCCCCACACACACACCTTCTTCAACTAACCTCCCAGGCTTAAGGGCAGAGAGATTCACTTTGCAAACCACCAGAACACCAGATCACCTCTAGCACGCTGTAGAGGTCGGCTCCCCCCCCTTCTTCAACTAACGTCCCAGGCTTAAGGGCACAGATACTCACTTTGCAAACCACCAGAACACCAGATCGCCTCTAGCACGCTGCAGAGGCCGGCTCTCCCCCACCTTCTTCAACTAACGTCCCAGGCTTTAGGGCACCGAGACTCACTTGCAAACCAGCAGAACACCAGATCACCTCTAGCACGCTGCAGAGGTCGGCTCCCCCCTCCCCCACCTTCTTCAACTCACATCCCAGGCTTTAGGGCACCGAGACTCACTTTGCAAACCACCAGAACACACCAGATCGCCTCTAGCATGCTGCAGAGGACCCCCACTTTCTTGAACTAACGTTTTAGGCTTTAGGGCACCGAGACTCACTTTGCCAACCACCAGAACACCAGATCGTTTCTAGCATGCTGCAGAGGCCAGTTCCCTCCCCCACCTTCTTCAACTAACGTCCCAGGCTTAAGGGCACAGAGGCTCACTTTGCAAACCACCAGGACACACCAGATCGCCTCTAGCACGCTGCAGAGACTGGCTCCCCCCACCTTCTTCAAGTAACATCCCAGGCTTAAGGGCACAGAGACTCACTTTGGAAACCACCGGAATATACCAGATCGCCTCTAGCCAGGGTCGGGAGGAGATCTTTCCCGGGGTGTGCGGCTCCGCGCTCCTCTGGGAAGATGGAGGATGGGGCTGGGGTCATTGCCTGGGCTTTGCGCAGTGGCCTGAGGGAGGCAGGAAGGGATGGGGGGAGATCTTTCCTGGAGCGCGTGTCTCTGGGAAGATGGAGGATGGGGCTGGGGGGGCTTGCCTGGGCTGTGCACAGCAGCTCCAGGAAGGCAGGAAGTGAGGGGGGGAGATCTTTCCCACAGTACGTGGCTCTTGGAAGATTTAGGACAGGGCGGAGAGGAAGCTAACACACCCTCCTGCTTCTGCCTCCTTCTGCAATGGAATGAAGCTGGAAGCAGAGGGCGGCCGGAAGCAGGGGGTGGGGCTTCTCCATTTGCCTGCCGCTCCCTTGGTGCCTCACTCCCGGAGCACCGTACTGGGGCGCTCCGGGCCCATCAGAGGCCTGACTGTACCTCAAAGGAGTCATTTTGTTCTTGTGCTATGAGTGCCAAGTAATGAAGACTCTGCTCTGCACAACACCTTCATGGCAATACTCAGTTCTTGTGGTCTACATTTCTTTCATTACTGGGTTTAGCATTATAGCTCTTCATTGATGAAGAGAAGGGTTGTCAACTCTGGCCTGGGAAATTTCTGGAGATTTGGGGGCAGTTTCCTGTGGAGGGGGGAATTTGAGGAGAGATTTCACCTAGCATCTGTGTTATACCATAGTCTGCTCTCTGAAGCTGCCGTTTTCTTCAGGAGAACTGACCTTCACAGTCTGGAGATCAATTGTAACTCCAGGCCTCATTCTGGGGAAGGCTAGAGCCCCTCCCACACACACACCACAGTAGTCCCAACCAGAATTAGTCCCCAGTGACACTGTTAAAAGCAAATCCCTGGTGGGAACTCACTCTGCCAAATGGTGGTGCATCCCTGGGCCTCTGTCTCATCTAATTCGGTCCTTTATGCCAGCAAGATTGCTTCATCTCAGGTCATCAGACCATACCCCGTAATAGAAAACAAAGGAAAAGGCACTGTCTAAGGGCTTTCTAGACAAAGTTGTGTAGTCAGTATTTTATATTATTTACAAGTGACTAATTTAGATACATTTGTCATGAATAATAAACAATAATGTGTTAACAAGTCCTTTAAAAGAATACTTCCATTTGGGTGGCATGATTTGTAGTTTCCAGTGGTGTCACTAGTTTATAGCAGTTGCTAAGTCAGTCAATTACTTAGAGCCTACAGGATCAAAGGAATTGATGGTTTTATGTGACCTTTCAGCCTTGTCTCAGAAAGGGCCTTTCAAAATCACAGCACAATGAAGAAAAGTTTGCCAAAGAGTGCATTTTATGTTGATACTAGGTAATATGCTTTCTACTTATCTCCTACCGTAAAGTTGGTTTTTTTAACCTCCCAGGCTTAGGGGTAATGCTAAAACCACTTGATTGGATAATAGCTCATCTTCTGTATCTTTCCCATAGTACTGCCTTAATCTATACCTGCTATTTCACAGTGTCATCACATTATTATCTAGACCTGATATTTTGTGTAGATGTGATACTCAGGGCTGGCTCTCTCACTAGGCCTACTAGTATCTGGCCTAGGGCGCAGATCTCCCAGGGGTGCAGCGAGGCCCCTGCTGCCACTGCTGCCCGCTTGCCCCCAGCATGGCTTTCTGGGTGCCCACACCACGCCCCTTCCTTCCTGTCAGCTTGCTTAGCCTCTGCCACAGCATCACCATCAGGAAGGAAGGAGGAGGGGAGGGGGCAGGCAGGCATGTGGGGAAGGAAGTAAGGAGGGAGAAAGGTGCGCTCCTCTGGGGACTCTGCGCTGCTCTGGCCTCCAGAGGGCCCCCTGCCAGGCTCCATCCTCCTTCCTGTGTGGCTGCACCCTGCACAGCTCTCCCGCCTACCCACCATTGCTGCTCCCAGCCATGTGGGGGGCACGAAAGGGGCCGACGAAGGCGGATTCCACCCCTGCTTCTGCTGCGCTGGCTGGGGAGGAGGAGTAGTCGGTGGCGTCAGGGCCCAGGTCTGTCCATTGGCGCCCTCTGATCGGCGGCGGGGTGGCTGTGCCAGGCTTGCCCACCATGGACCTGCCTGGGGCTCTGTGGGCCCCTCTTCCAACCCCCCGCCCACCCTCCGGCTCCCGCCTTCCCTCTGCGCTGGCTGCAGCTCTCACCCTCCCTCCATTGTCTCTGCCTGCTGCCAACATGTTCAGGCCGAGGAGCTGCCAGCTCCCCCACCCCACCCCACGCACATTGCCTTCCTCTTGGCACCATTTTGGGCAGTTTTATGGCACAGCTCACTCACTCCGGGCTGCTGTTCACTGAGCCCCGGGTCTGCTTAAGTGCCTTGTGCTTGCTCTTCAGTCTGGCTTCAGGTAAGTGCGGGATCGCCAAGAAAGAAGCGCTCCCCCCCACCAAATGCAGACCAAAGACCTGGAAAGAAAAGCCCTCTCTGCGATCAGTCCTCATTTCCAGGGGCAGCTTTGGGGATGGAGGGAGACAGTGCTTCTCTCCAGGCCCCGCCTGGAGGTTGGTAACCCCTCAATTGGGTGCACGTGGGGGGAACCAGAAGGTAGCCCCACCTAGGGCACAAAAACACCTCGGGCCGGCCCTGGTGATACTCAACTGCAATACTCAACACTTGGTGCTGCTGTTGTGGGTCTCTTGGTGCCTGTTTGTTGGGTCGCTGTGCAGGTTTCATACCTAGATTATACATGAGGCTGTTCCACTGCCTGGAATTGCTTGGCAGCAATACCACTGGCAGCTCTGTGGTTTTAAGAGGGGCTACATAAAGGGGACTACCTCTTCATTTCCCCCCTGTATTCAACTCAAAGACTGGATATGCACTACTAGGGCTTAAAAGTCAGTATGAAGGTGATGCCTAATACTTGAATGGAATTTAGTAGCCATGGAAACTCACACAACAGCAGCCTTTTCAAAGGATGCAGGATTAAGTTGCCCTGTTACTTCCACTGGCAGCATATGAGTTGAACTAGACCATCTATACTTCATGAGTTGTTTTAAGTTTCTCACTCTTTTGATCCTTTGATCAATGGCTGCAACAGGCTCTGAAGTGAAGTCACAGACTATATGAATCTGAGCATTTCCTCATGTCCCTTGGATCAGAATAAAATATCAGGGTCAACCCGAGGTTGGAAAAAACTCAGATGTTTCTTGACTTAGATATATAAGTGTCCAGGGATTCAAAAAATATTTTTCAGGCATGGGCAAGAATGGAGATAATTGCCTAAACACCTGAAAGGAGCCTGAAATATTTTTTCCAGCTCTAAGATGTTGACTTTTGTTTTAAATAAAAGCAATGGGAAATCAAACTTTCCATCTTGACATTACCTATTTTATTTCAGGTTAAACATCTAATTTAATAATCTCGGTGATTTGGTCACAAACAACATTTTGAGTACACTTGCATCTGTATAGTACCAGCATTTAATGCCGTAGATGGCTGGGTAGCCACCATTGGTGAACACCTGCATTATAAAATGGTGTTTGCTATGTATGTACCAGCTCATCATCATTGTAGGCAGGGCATGCAGCATTGAAAATCACCTGTGGTAGCAGGTAGGTGCTGTTTTTGCACCTGCAAATTTTGTGCAGCATTAATCAGTCAGCAGACTTTATTGTACTGCTGCAGTGCTAATTGGCTCAATCCCAGGCAGCAGTATGATTAATCCAATTAATCAATACACACTCGGCTTTTTGACTCAAGAATCTCCATTAAGTAAGAGACCTCATGATGTACCCAAGTATGACATACAAGTCCTTTCTTCCTTGTTTGAGTAAAGTTGGTCACTGAATTCCAGGATCATATTAATTCCAGAAGAATTGTGAAGTGTGGGAGAATATAACAAAGAATACCAGGTACCTGGATGCTTTCAACAATTTAGTATTCTTAGATTTGAGTCTGGTAGATTTTGGGGGTATAAGCTTTTGAGAGTCAATGCCCCCTTTGTCAGATACAAGATAGTATTCTTAGAACATCTGGAGGGTCCATGCTGGCATCTAATACAGGAGGCATCCTGGGGCATCCTAAACAGAGTAATACCCTTCTAAGTCCATTGAAGAAGGGCATAACTCTACCCAGAAGGGTGTAATTCTGTCTAGGATGGCACTGCAATTTTTACATCTATTGGAAGCTGACTCAGTAAAGAAAGCCATGGCCTTCAGTTTGCAAGAGCTGAGCAAGGCTGTTAACAATAGGACATTTGGGAGGTCATTAATTTATATGGTTGCCAGAAGTAACTCGATGGCACTTATCACACACACACACCTGCTTGCTTCCATTAAACGTTTCAAGTAAAGCAGGATTACAAACTATGTTGTTCCCAAGAACTAGCACTGATTTTTGATCCTTGAAGTCTGGAATAAGAATTTATGCAATTATTAATTTTCTGCTACCTTACTTTACTTTCTTTCTGGAAGTAGCTGAATTCCTTCTTGGTCTAAAATAAGATGTCAACACACCACTTGTGTCTGTGGAAGCAGTTGCTTTTACATGGAAATTATTATCTCACCTCTCTCTCCTTCCCAGGTCCATTGGAATGATACCAAGTAAAACATTCTATACACAGTATTCCATGACAGTAATGGGTAGAAGGAATCATGCATACAGATAATTCAGTGGAAGTGGCCTATAGAAATGCCGCCAAGTCAGACAGCACATCAGGATACTGCAGTCTGCAATTTATGAACAGGGGTGACATTTGTCACATAGAAAGGGATGCCCATCCTCAGACATTGTATATCTCTGTGCATAATTAAATATCATAGAAAGCAAGCTGTCTCAATCTAGTTGACAGAGATTATAACCGATTATTTTTTTAAAAAAACACGTCTATCCACAAGCAGACATTTTATCTGATGCATCCATGATTCTTTGCTAGCTTTGGTACTTTAGGGATACAAGCAGTGTGATATATCTGAGATTCAGAGGAAAGAGGAAAGCAGTAGAGTAGCTTTCCATCACTGTCCTGAAACTTTTAAAAAATAGAAATGTATTTCCTTCAAAATGTGGTCATATACTGCCCCATATTAGAAAGAAATTCAGACATCAGAAATTCCTAAACTGTTGGGGAGTGAAGCTTTCTGCCACAGAAATTGGGTGGGAAGTACTGGAGCTGAAACTGTGCTGTGATGTTGTTCTGGTATCAAACTTTTAAAAAACTCAAGTTTTATTGGTGCCAGCAACTACAGGTCAGTTCACGTACAAAATGCAAATGAATGGAGGGAGAAAAGGGGTCATTTCCTTTCAGTAAAGCAGAAGGCACACCTTCCTTCTATATAGATAAAAGAAAGTCCCCTCACCATAAAATCAACACCCAGGCCAAACTGCTGGACCTAGAGACACCAAATTTGGGGAGGGCACTCCTACCATGGCATAGGTGCTCACTAAGAAGGGATTTTTAGAAATTTGACCCCTAACTGAGTCAAAAAGGGGAAAATGTGCTCCCCCCATTGATTCCTATGCGGCTGCCAGGCAGCTGCCTCCCTGCACCCCCAATTTCTGACTGGTCAGCTGCAGAGCTCAGTGTTCTGAGGGGGGAAAAACAGTTACAGGAGACTGCAGAGAGCTAATGACAGTTGAGGAAATCAGGAGTGGCCAACAACCACCTGTGAGGTGAAGCAAAGCTGCTGGCCCAGCCTCTCTGATGGCTTCCAACACACTCTCCCCACCTCCTACACAACAGGCGGTTGTCTGTAAGGTGCAGCCCCACCTCCACAGTGGCTTCTAATACTCCTCCCCTCCCCCTCCTACACTGGACAGGCAGCTGCCTCTCAGGTGTAAGAGAGGAGGTGGGATGGCTTCCAACACACTCCACCACCTCCTACATCTAACAGGCGGTTGTCTGTCAGGTACAGCAGTGGTTGCAGGGTGCTTAATGTCACGATTGTCCAAGCGGGCGGGCAAGGCACGGAGTATCCAGTAAACACAGACAGAGTTCAGGGCACCAGAGAGGCAGAGAAAACAAACACAGTCCAAGATATCAAATTACTTGCAGAGGTTCAGGGTTACCGGAGCTTCGTAGTTAGAGGTGTAAAGCCGTTGTCCAGAATCCACTTACATATTCCAGGGTCGAGGAGCCAGAAGACAATGTCACACAGTCCGTAGTCCAAAAATAGCCGAGGGAGTCAAACAGGGAGTCCGGAAACCAGATGCAAAGTCAGAGGTGCCGCAATGTAATCATGCGATCAGTTGCCAGCACAAGATGCATAGTGCAGCGGGCTTCCTTAAAAGCCCATTCCCTGTGTCATTAATTACTGACTGATTAATGAGTCCTGGCTCCAGTTAATACTCTGAACTCAGAGTACGTCTCCCATGCATGCATGCTTCTTTATGCCTGGTTGTCAATTCCTGTCTCCTTTGGT
This sequence comes from Gekko japonicus, assembly GCF_001447785.1. Classification (NCBI taxonomy): domain Eukaryota; kingdom Metazoa; phylum Chordata; class Lepidosauria; order Squamata; family Gekkonidae; genus Gekko; species Gekko japonicus. Next base: position 107,715 of record NW_015169864.1, on the reverse strand, counting down.
CTCGTAAATGAGCTACAGGTGGAGGGGAATCAGGGGGGGTGGAGCTGGTGCTCGGCTCAGCAGGAGCGGCTCCAGGTGTGAACCCTTCTTTTTAAATATTTTTTATTTATTTTTGAAAAACAATACAATAATAAAACAATTAAACAAACCTAGATATACTAACTTCGACGTTTTTTCTTCATAACTGCAAGTACATAAGATAACAACTTATGTAAAATATTTACTAATTATAAAAAGACAACAATCTTCACTCTCTTTTTTCAATAAAACATGAATTGAGAATATCTATCAGGAAGTTTATATAAACTGTTAGAAGAAGTATTGATATATTCAAAATAAGAAAACCATCTAGTCAAAAATTTGTTTGTTAAAGTAGTAGAGTAAGTAGATAAAATTTGTTCCGCAATTTTGTCAGCTACTGCTAGATCCCAACATTTTGAAACCCATTGTGTAATAGAAGGTACTTTATCTTGATTCCAATTTTGTGCTATCAAGGATTTAGCCGCTGATAAAAATATTGAAATCAATTCTCCTTTTTCTTTAGTAATAGGAAGATCTTTCCAAATGTTAAGGATCATTGCTTCAGGTGTAAAAGGTAAGGAAAAGCCAGTTATTTTAGAAATTTCCATATTAACTTTATACCAAAACTGGTTTATACCTCTACATGACCACCAACAGTGAAGGAAAGAGCCGTTTAAACCACAGCCCTTCCAACATGACGCAGTTGTTTTAAAATTACAATGGAAAAGACGAATAGGCATTAAATACCAACATGAGTACAGCTTAAATGATTGGAGTTTTATATTTAAGTTATTAGTAGTCATATGAAAAGAATTCCACATTTTAGGCCAGACTTTGTCATCTATTGGACCTTTACATTCTTTTTCCCAGGCAAGTTGAGAAGAGGATTTCTGTGCCCAAGTTTTTTCATTTAGCATAGCATAAATAATTGATATGGCACCTTTCGTGCATTTACTAGAATGTAAAATCAGTTTTTCAAAGTGAGTTAATGCCCTAGATAAATCAGATGATTTACTTAAGTCTGAATACATATGTTTAATTTGTTGATATTGAAACCAGTTTATTTCGATATTGTACTTAGTTTGAAATTGTTGGATAGTTAATAATTTCCCTTTAGATAAAATATCGCATAGTCTGAAAATATTCTTTGTTCTTAGATTGGCGTAATCTAGATGGCTTCTACCTGGATAAAACCAAGCTTGTCCCAAAAAAGCTTGAATGGGAGAAACTCCTGGGGTAAGTATAGATCTATATTTATCCCATATTTTTAAAGAAAGAGATAGATATCTATTAGACAAATCTAACATCTTCCTGTCTTTGGGAACATTCCAGATTGATTCATAGATCTTATCTGGTGTCATAGAGTTACTTTCAATAAGAGTCCAAGTTTTTGTACAAAGAGGATCGGCATAGAAAATTAAAGTTTTAAGCTGAGCTGCCTCATAGTATTTAATTAATGATGGTAAAGCCAAGCCTCCTTTTGTTCTAGGTTTATGTAAAAGAGACATTTGCAGTCTTGGACGTTTGTTGTTCCATAAAAATTTTGATAGACTTGTATTCCAATCTAAAAAATCCTTACTCGGGATTTCAATTGGTAAATTCTGAAATAAAAAAAGAAATTTGGGTAGAATCATTGATTTATAAAGATCTATCTTTTCTAAAAGTGAAAAGTTTAATTTTTGCCACTCTAAAAACATAGATTTCATCTTACTAGTCAAAGGCTTAAAATTGTTTTGATATAATTTGTCTAAATTTAGTGGAATAACTATACCAAGATGTTTCCAGTATGATAAAACTTGCTTAAAGGGGTAAAGTTTTTCCAACTCCAGGGAAGTCAGCTGGATAGGGAAGAGTTCAGACTTAGAATAGTTTATTGAAAAACCTGATATAGTTCCAAAGTCATTAATATGTTGTAATAAAGGAATAAGTGATACCTTTGGGTCTTGTAAATAAAATATGGCATCATCTGTGAAGAGACTCACTTTGCAGCATTGTGAATGAATGCTAATACCTGTAATAGCTGGATCTTCTCGAATACCAAATGCAAGCGGCTCCAAAGAAATCGCAAATAATATAGGAGAAAGTGGGCACCCTTGGCAGGTGCATCTCTGTAAGATTAAATCAGAAGAGTTATGTTGGTTAACAGATAGATGCGCTTTAGGGTTTCTATAAATGGCCTGTATAGCTTGAAAAAATCTTGGGCCAAAATTCATGTGGTGTAGTAATTCCAAAAGATAGTTGGGACCCTGTTGAAAATCACAAGGAGTCACAGCAATATGTACTAAAGTTGGGTAATTACGTCATTACCTATGAACACATGTAATATATAAAAAAAGATTTTTACATAAGAGGTGATAGTGTTATGTTCAAAAACATAGCAATATCTTAATAACATTGGCTTACACTAAAAACAAGTAATGAAAAAGCTATATGCAGAAAGATACTAATAAAATTGGGTAATTACGACATTACCTATAAACACTATGAAATATGTAAAAATGAATTTTTACTTAATGACTATTAATAATATATTTAACAACAAGACTAATTCTTAAAAACAATTGCTTGCTGAAGATACATATAATATAAAACCTGTTTGTAAAGAGGTTATACACAAATCTTCCTGATGGCGGTGAATAAAGTTAGTCTGCCAGTAGGTCCTCTTCTTCAGGTTTGGTAAGTTTTATTCCAATTGCGAGGAGTAAAACCTTCCCTCTTACTCCATCCAATGCTTGATAGAGAAGACCATTTTTGTAGACGTGTATTTCCAACGTTGGGGACCAGCGAAAATGGATTTTAGCTTCATTTAATTTTGCTGTAACTTTTTTTAGTTTTCGCCTCTTTTCTAAAGTCTCCGGGGCTAAATCCAATAAAATGATTATTTTACAATCCTTAAATGTAAGAGATCCCTTTTGTCTTGCTGTCTTCAGGACTTTGTCTCTGGATTGCTGATAAATGAATTGAACTAGAATATCACAAGGTCTATCTTTGTGGGCCATTGCCAGAGGACCCAAACGCTGTGCTTTCGCGAGAGCTGGGGCGATTCCTTCCTCCAAATCAAGGGCTTTTGCAAGCCAGTTGGACATAAAGACAGCCAGATCAGTAGATTCCTCAGCCCCCTCCTCAAAACCTCGAAATGTTAGGTTATATTGACGCCATTTATTTTCTAAAATAGCTATTCTATTATGGATATTATTGTCAGATGATTGTAGCGACCTAACTTTGTCTTGGAGGGCCAGCGCCATTTCTGTTGCATTTTCGGCGACCTTAGCTACCTCCGATATATCTTTAGTTAGGTCATGAATTGAATTTTGGATGGGTTGAAGAAGTTCTGACACTATGGAAGACATCGAGTTTAAAATATCTTGCTTCAGTTCGGTAAGGTAATAGGATTGTTAGACTTGCTTGAGTCCGTGTCGGCTGCTATTTTAGGTATGATCGAAGACAGAGGTTTGTTGAAGATAACCGGTGGAAAAAAGGTGCGTACCAACTCTTTATCTGTTCGTTTTTTGTCTGATGTAGACCCGGAGGCTTTCTTGATATATTTCTTTGGCATTGATGCACTAAAATACGATTTCGAGTAGAGTTGAGGGAAAGGGGATCAGGAGCACAAAAGTTAAGTGTGTGCCGCTGGCTCTGCCCACCCCCAGGTGTGAACCCTTCTGACAGCCAGTGTTTATCCTCTGCAAAACTTACATCCAGGGGTGCAGGGAGATCTTCCTTGGAGGAGGAAGGTGCAGAGTCCTTGGGATCAGGGTCCACTGGGTTGGGCGGCATGGTGCGCATGACGCTTAAAGCCACAAGGGAGCCTGCCCCAGCAGTAATGCCTTAGTGATCCTTCTGGCCCTGCCTCCACAGTGGCTTCTAATACTCCTCCCCCCTCCCCATCCTACACTGGACAGGCAGCTGCCTGTCAGGTGTAGGAGAGGAGGTGGGATGCTTACAGCTGCCAGGGAGGTTTGCTCAGCAGGATTGCCTTAGCCCTGCTGCTGGCCCAGCCTCCCCAATGCCTTTAAATTTAATCCCCCCCAACACCAGACAGGCCGGTGTCTGTCAGGTGTAGAAGCAGGGCCAGGGTATGAATGTTTATGGGGAGATAGTAAAGGACATTTCTCGGAGCCATTTCGATGCGTGCCTCCCTCATGAACCTGAAGAAATGTCCATCACATTACCACTTCCTCACACCAACTGCCCCTCACACCTCTCACCTCTTACTGCCCCCAAGAAAGCTCCTGGCAAACATTGAGCCAGATACACCAACGCTACAAGGAGGAGGCAACTTAGGAATGCGGCAAAGACATTTGCACATAGTACTCCTGCAGTACACTGAGCTGCACAGGCCAAGTACCAGCAAGATCACTCTGAGGTGCTCAGAACAACACAGTCTCCATATGAGCAAAACAATCCAAGAACACAAGTAGAGAGGCCATCACTTTCATGGAAGGTAGCAGGAGTTGACTTAACAGACGACTGCTTCTTAAATGGACAGTTCTATAGTGAGCTCACCAAGCAGTCTGGTGATCCTGGCACCTGAGGGCAGAACCACCAAAGAGAGGTCCTTCAGTAGAGAAAGAAAAAGTATGTGTGTCTCACTTCATTTCTTGCACTACAGTCTTCTCCATTAGAATTCCTACAACAAATGTCACATTTCAAATTTCACATCATCAGTATTATAACTGGATTCACGGAACTTAAATACCATAGCAAAGCACAGGTATCAGGCTAGTTTAAGATACAACAAAAAAGATTGGACCAGTGGCATCCTGCCGGGGAAACGGGTTTTTTTTCCCTAATAGGATGTTAAGTGAGATTTTTGAAGAAAGTGTGAGCTGTTCATGATTTGAGCACAAATGGGAGATGTCTATAATATGGAAATGGGGGGGAAACCCACACCAGTCAGACAGTTGAAACAAGGAAAATCCTTGGTGTCAAAGCATCCATGTATGCACAAACTGATCTTGATCCAGGCAGCTTGGCCACCGTTGACAGACCATAAGAAACACTGTCATATAAGGCACACAGAGAACCAAAATAGTAAGTCTCAACTCAAAATGGTCACATATTCTTTTTAACAATGTGCCTTTACTTTGGAGTTAGCAACAGCAGAGGGGAGGACAGGAGATATGCTGGGGAGAGGGGGAAAGATTGTAGTTGTGACAAAAATAGTATGAGTGTGTGCCTGCTGTCTTTCTTTAAGTGGACATGTTCAAGGTACTCAGCTGCAGATAAACGGTGTATTGAAATTCAGCTCCCATCATAGGAATGCCAGACCACCCTGGTGTGGGTAGGGGTCCCCCATTTTTGGGCAATTGGATCCCCCAATTCCCCCCCCCCCAACATGCAAGAAGCTGGAAATAAGCGTAACATACCTACATGATCTAGAAGTGACATAGGCACATCAGTGATCTCAGGGGGCACTGGGTTTTTTTGGCAAAACTTTATGGTAGAAGCTAATTCTACCATAGAGTTTTGCATCCCTCAACGTGCCTACATGACTTCCAGGTCACATAGGCATATTGTGTTTATTTTCAGCATTCCTCCCTACTCTCACTACGTTCACCCCCATCCCCCACTGGCAGGTCCAATGCACCTGGAAACCCTATTCCATAATCAGTACTTACAAACAAGAGGTGAGCTGAACCACTGGGTGATCATAGGGTTGCTAACTTCCTGCTGGGAGCAGGAGATGTCCTGCCCCCAATTCCTGTAGCTCATTGCTGTTTTAGCTGGGTGGTGGGAGGAAATGCCTGGGTGAATTAGGGTGCAATCAGTGTCCCTAGTCTCACCCATGATGCTCTAGTATTTGGCCAAAGCTTTATGGTTAATGCATAGAATTTTTAGTGAATGCTAGAGTGTCACCAGCACAATGACATCACTTCCAGATCATGAAAGTGACATCATTGTGCTGAGGGCACCAATTCTCCCTGCAAAATCAGGGTTGCTACCTTCTCAATCTCCCACTGGTTCTAGACCACAACTGGCAACCCTAAGTGTATATGGTGTGTTCCTACTGTATATGTAGGGTCGTCCTGCTTACTCTACATCTTAGATGGTATGAGAAGGTTGACAAGCAGGTACATTCATTTAGAATTCATTAACCTGAGATAAAGAACTCGTTGAGGGACGGTTCCCTGTGGCACTTGAGGAAGTGATGGTCCGCCCTCTCCTGAAAAAACCAACTTTAGACCCAACCAAATTGGCCAACTATCGGCCGGTGTCTAATTTGCCCTATTTGGGCAAATTGATCGAGAGGGCGGTGGCGGTACAGCTTCAGGGCTTTCTGGATGACGCTTCTGTCCTGGATCCACTTCAGTCCGGCTTTCGCCCTGGTCATAGGACGGAGACGGTGCTGGTTGCCCTTACTGACGACCTCCGGAGGCATCTGGATCGAGGTGGCGTGGCGGCACTGGTGCTGTTAGATCTGTCAGCTGCGTTCGATACGGTCGACCACCAGTTGTTGACCCACTGCCTCGCCAACGTGGGGATACAGGGGCTTGCCCTTCAATGGCTTGCCTCTTTTCTCCAAGATCGGGGACAGAGAGTGGTAATAGGGGAACAGCAGTCTCAGAGACACCCACTTGAATGTGGTGTGCCTCAGGGGGCAGTGCTTTCCCCGATGCTTTTTAACATCTACATGCGCCCTCTCGCCCAGATTGCCAGGAGGTATGGGCTGGGTTGTCATCAATATGCAGATGACACCCAGCTCTATCTGATGTTGGGTGGCCGGTCGGGCTCCGACCCGGAAGATCTGTACCAGGGATTACAGGCCGTGGCTGAGTGGTTCAGGCTGAGTCGGTTGAAACTAAACCCGGCGAAGACGGAGGTCCTGGGCCTGAGTCGGAACAGTCTGGGGTTGGGGCTCCCTCTCCCGACTTTCGATGGGGTGCCTCTGGTACCTGCGTCAGAGGTTAGGAGTTTGGGAGTGCTCCTGGACTCCTCTTTAACGATGGAGGCCCAGGTAGCAGCCGCTGCCAGGTCTGCATTCTTCCATCTGAGGCAGGCTCGGCAGTTGGCTCCCTTCCTCGACCGCGAAGATCTGGCTACAGTGATCCATGCGACGGTCACCTCAAGGCTAGACTACTGTAACGCTATCTACATGGGGCTGCCTTTATCGCTGATCCGGAGGCTGTGAATCCGCTTTAAAGTGCTGGTGCTTACCTTTAAAGCCCTATATGGCCTGGGTCCGACCTACCTGAGGGACCGCCTTTCCCCGTACATACCCCCAAGAGCACTTCGGTCGGGGACTCAGAACCGGTTAGTAGTTCCGGGCCCCCGAGAGGTAAAGTTCGCTGCAACAAGGGCTAGATCTTTCTCAGTGGCGGCCCCTACCTGGTGGAATGAGCTCCCGGAAGAGATCAGGACCCTGTGGGACCTTATGCAGTTCCGCAGGGCCTGTAAGACGGAGCTCTTCCACCAGGCCTTTATGTAGGGGCCGCCGCTGCCACCACCACTACCAACGGTGGTGATACTATCTAAGTCGGGAGTGCCCTTGGAATTCAGTGATATGAGATCTATGTGACAATGAGAGCAGCGGATGGGCTCGGACTATCTATTAGACAGTGATACCCAACTATGGGCTGCTGGAAGCCGCCACTACAACAACTTAAGATCTTGACAATGGAAGCACTTTATTGTTAAATGTAATGTGTTGATTATAATTTTTATGGTTTTATTGGATTTTATGTATGGGCTTATGCCCCTTTTAAGCCGCCCTGAGCCCGCTTGCGGGGAGGGCGGGGTAAAAATGTCTAGATAAATAAATAAATAAATAAACTTTCCTGACTCTAGGTAAAACGGATTAATTTAAAATCAAAGCCATACACTGAATGGTGCATTTCCAGGCAACTATGTGAACAGGTACATGAATGACTCAAACGTTCAAATGAATCAGCCTTTTCCTCACATAACAGGGGTGACTGAAGTCTTGTAGATGGGTAGACCCCCCCCCCCTTATTTGTTCAGTGTACGTTTACTGGAGCATTAGCATAATCCTATGTTAATCAGTGTATTTTATTCAGACTTAATTAACCAGTAGCGTACTCATAATCATTAATATGACTAAGAATCATCATGCAGCCTGAAAGCCCTCTTTTGGAAGGCTGGTATAATTGCACCCTTTAAAGAGTCTTTATTCATCCTGATTGTAGAAACAAAAGTGAAGCAAATGAATTCAGTGTGAGGCACTCCTTGTCAATGCTCCCTCTAAGCTGTTGAGTCTTGTGAGCAAAAATTCTACTTGGTGAGCTACTGGCATGAAAGTTGTGAGCGAGTGATTTGGCTACTACATAAATTAGTTTGCTCTGGAGCTATCCTTCCTGAACTAAGACAAAAGTCTGTGAGCCAGAGGCTAAAAAACTGTGAGCTGGCTCACACTAACTCAGCTTAGAGGAACCACTGCTCCTCATATGCCTCAGTCCAGGGGGGCTTCTCACAGGCTCACTGACAATCTCTTACTCGTTCTCCCCCCCAACTGTATATACATATGTAGACAAATTGACAAATTAAGGAGACCTGAATAATATTTGGGAGTGAATAAACCATTGGGAATAAACCATAGGGAATCCCCCTCCTCCACTAACACATGAGCTATGGGGATGGAAGGGTAGTGTCTCACGCAATTACATACTAATCCTAAACAGATCTACTGAGAACCCTACTCAGGTTTATTTAGTGGAAGTAGCATTTATATTTTCTTGAAATCTCTAGGATTATTTTTTTTAAGACAAACTTTGAGGGACAAAAATATTTCATTGGTATTAAAAGGATACTTTCATTTGCCAAATATATCCCAAATGCCCACTAACAGGCCAGCAAAAGACTAACAGTATTTTTATACTTTAACATCTTTTCATTTAGCTTGAAACCACAATCACAGACTTGAATGTTCACGACAGAATTGTACATTTCAAAAATGCATATGTGTTTATTAATACTCTGTATGAGACTAAGCTAGAATAAAATGACTTCTAATTAGTAATTTTCAAATGCCTTTTCCATTATTCATTGGGAGTGGAAAGGGGGCGATTGTGTTAGCTCTTTATAGTCTCTTGCAGAATATAGAGATGTTAAGGTTTCCCTGTTACAGTTCTGACACCTATGGATGCAGCTGTAAAATACCACTCAGGTTTTGATGAGAAACAAATTTATAAAAAATACAGAAGCCTGCTCGTGCTTGATATAATCTTCTCAAATATACTTCTCCTTCCACACAATGGACACATACAATACATGGACACTCACAAATACAAGTGTGTGCACATATGTACACAGAGGATCTATTATGACAGACAAAGAAAGACAATAGATCTTTGCCTATTCAGGTTACATTTTGATGGACAGTTCTCTGAATAGATGCCCTTCAATCTGTTTTGATGGCCAGCTACCTGGAAAGCACCTGGAATTGTCACTGTTGGAAATCATCACCTGCTCAGGGTGAAGAAAAGGGTCCTTTCTTCAAAAGAACCATGTCAATATATGATTATCGTACCTCTGTGTGTCATGATTGCAAAACACTATCACCACAATGAATGCACTGTGAATGTGATGAGCTAATATAAAAACTATGATTGTCTTTAGCATCTCCAGTCACTGAGGCAGGAGCCACTGAATATAAGAGCTGTCCAACCAGCCCCCGCCAACCTGGTAATAATATTTATACCCAAGCTGTGAAGCTTCACCTGATGGTTTCTGAATATCAAGCAGCTCTTAAAGGCACAAGGACAGGCCAAGCCAGTTTCCTTCCTTCCTTCCTTCCTTCCTTCCTTCCTTCCTTCCTTCCTTCCTTCCTTCCTTCCT
>NW_015169864.1:51678-97882 GCF_001447785.1 Gekko japonicus | reverse complement strand
TCCTTCCTGACTTGTTAGCCATACATTTACTTTTAATATCAGTCCTTTTTAACAAATATGGCATGGACCCAGAATATACATTTTTTCATTTATTTTATTTTATAAATTATTTATAATACAAAATAATAAACATATTTACTGTAATTTATTGAAGGAATCAAACAGCTTGGTTAACACAATCATACATTTCAAACCCATGATTTTTCCATCCATAAGGATCCATGGTATCTTGCAGAAACTAAATGCCCCACTATAATGATGATCAGAACAAATTCATGCCACCATTTTCTTATTGTTACAAGACAGGGTAAGGAAATTCACCTCCCACTAGAAGTTTTATCCCCTTTCTTTGGCCCAAATGGAAGTCTTTGCCTACTTCCCAAACTTCCTTGCCAACTTTCTCCCAGTTCTCCTGTCTGTGTTAAACTGTGCTCTTAAGGCTGAGTTCCAAAACTGTCAGTACTCAACTCTTCTCAGCAAGGGCTGAAATCAGACTATCTGTATCAACTCAGTCAAGGCAGAAATCTAACTGACTAGCATGCAGCTCTCTCAAGACTTTCTCTGCTCACCTGAGACTAACCAATCAGATTCCTTGGAGCAGCCTGTCACTCAAGGTTCTCTGGCTCTGTGAAGAATTATATATTATATATATAAAGGGGATTACAATTTTGACTCTGAATATACATTTCATACCAGTCTATATCAAATTAGTAGATACACAATGTACCACATAGAATCAGTTTTGCACATAATAATCTGGGCATTTATGGAAGGCTAAGGGTGAGTTCCACTTACTGGCTCAAGATTTAAACTGGAATGAAGCTGCCCTCATGGATCAGTATACAGAGGGATTGGCAGAGGAGGTATTAGACGAACTAGCTCATGTAAACCGCCCTGAGACCCTCCAAACCCTCATCACCTTATGTTTGCGTGTTGACGGCCGGCTACAGAACTGACGCCAAACAAGAAATCGTGGCTCTGCCCCTGCTCTTCCTCCCCACTCAACCCCTTCATCCAGTACAGCCAGTCCCAGGCTGCCAGGACCTGAAGGGGAACCGATGCAATTGGGAACAGTGCGGTCACACCTTACTCCCAAGGAGAAGACTCGATGCCGCACCTAGAACCTCTGTTTATACTGTGGCGGAGCTGGTCACTATTCCCTCGCCTGTCCGGCTAAACAACTTTGGTGTATGGCCCTGCTACTGCCAGTAAAAGACCAGCCCCAGGCCAGACTGGACCCTTGGGCTTGGGACACTTAGCAGGGTCATCTTGCTCTCTGTTTCCAGATCATGGACCTTTTCTGATTCCTATCAAACTACAACTCCCTGATGGTTGGTGGCTCTTCATTCATGCCATGCTGGATTCCAGAGCCGCCTCTTGTTTCATGGACATTCTTTTTGTTAAACAACATGCTATTCCAACCCAAGAAAAGAAAACCCCGGCGTTGGTGGAAGCCATCGACGGACGACTGCTCCGGTCCGGTCCTGTTACGCAGGAAACAAGGTCACTCACCTTATGGGTGCAGCAACACCAGGAACAATTATGTTTTGATATTGCTCATATGCCCCAAATTCGAGTCATTTTGGGTCTCTCTTGGCTGAGAACCCACAACCCACAAGTGGATTGGGTCCACAAAGAACTCCAGTTTCCTATCATCCCACCTCCTGCGTCCCTGTCTTCCACCCCACCAAAGCTGGAGTCTCCTGTCCTCCCAGCCTCCTCGCTCCTGTTGTCCAACCAACCACAGCTGCCGCTGCTGGTCTCATCCCCAGCAACTCCGTCTCCCACCATAGTTGCCTCCGCTGCAGAATCAGCATCCCTGCTTCCTGCTCCCTACCAAGACTTTGCAGATGTCTTTGAAGAAAAGGGAGCTGATCAACTGCCTCCCCACCAGCCATATCACTGTGCCAATGACTTGATTCCAGATGCTCCCCTACCCGTTGGCTAGTTGTACCCCATGGCTGAACCGGAGCTCACAGCTCTACGGGAGTTCTTGGAAAACAACCTAGCATGGGGATTTATCCGGCCTTCCACATCCCCGCTCTCTGCTCCAGTATTATTTGTGAAAAAGAAGACCAGTGACTTACATCTCTGCAACGACTATAGAGCCTTGAACAAAATCACCATTCAAGAATGATACCCGTTACGGCTTCCGGTCTGGCTCCCGCGAATGGCGGACGCATCCTCGGGATGCTCCAGAGGGCGTCTCGCCCGCCCGCGGTCGAGGAGGGAATCCGCACGAGCGGAGACCCAAACGAGCCCCTCTAAGTGGGGTTCGGATCCGGGGCGCTTTAGGGGGAGCCTCTTTCTCGGCCGAACGGTCGGAAATCGAGGCTCTCGCCCTGCCCCAATGGACCTTGCCGCGTAAGCGACCCCGTACGGGGTTTAGCGGAGCCACCAGATGTCACCGAGTGATAAAGCGAACAACTGATGAAACGAAAGAAGAAAAGATCGGCTAAAACTGTGAGTTGTCAAATGCGGAGAAAAAGAGCTAAGAATGCTCCCCCCCCCCAGCGAAAAGGACGAGGAGGAGAATCCTCCAACCCCGTAAGAAAATATTTCCAGCGAGAAAAAATAAAGGGGGGGGGAGAATGGACTGTGCGAATATTGGTGATTTCTTTTGATGCATTGGGAATAAAGCGAGAAAATTTCTGCTTCTTTAAAGCACAATTCAAGAACTTTATTAAAAGTAAACAAAAATAACAAGATGTCGGAGCTGGGTTAAAAGACAAGCGGAGAAGAAAGGAGGAGCTTCCGGTCTGGGCGTTTTGCTTTGGGTGAGAGCCGGCTGACTAATGATTGGACTGTTTATAACTGTGATCCTGTCTGGGAACTGTGAGAAAAGAATGAACTGTGACAAGCGAGAAAGTGTCTTTACAAGCGCTTTTAAAAGTCAACAGTTGCGGGGGGAAAAAGATCCAGCTAAGAGAATGGCAGCGTTTTAAAAAGCGAAAGTGAAAAAAAAAATCCATTCTCAAAGCTAGAGATCTTTTAAAGTGGCATGAAAGAGCAAGGAATGCGGTAATTACAGCTTATGAACTGAAAGTGATAACAGCGACCTGGAGGAGGTGTGGAAAAGCCGGAGAGACGGAAACAGAAGAAGTTCCTCCAGGAATTTGGAGTTTAAAAGAAGCCAGCATGCAAAAGAATGGTTCTGAATGTGCTTTGAAGAGACTTTAGTAACAGAGCATCATATGAACACTACTAATATACTAACATAGATAACATATTTAACCGGTTTGAAGAAAGAAGTTTGACTGCACACAGATGAAGCCTAAGAAGCCAATTTGGACATTACTAACAGATTAATATACAAGTCAAAATATCACTCAGCTTTTTCTTTCTCCCACTATATACCCTCCCTTTTTTTCTAACTAAGCGAAATACCTCTCCTTTTTAGGAGAGTCAATAAAGCCTTTATTAAAAAAAAAAGAATGATACCCGTTACCACTAATCCCCAAACTCTTGGATCGCCTCACAGAAGCACAGATCTATACGGAATTAGATCTTCATGGAGCCTACAATCTGGTATGCATCAAACCCGGTGACAAGTGGAAAACAGCTTTTGGTACCAGATATGGACAATATGAATATCTAGTGGTGCCCTTTGGTTTAACCAACGCCCCCGCAGTGTTTCAACGGCTCATGAATGATGTCTTTTGTGATCTACTGGGCCACTTCGTTATCATTTACTTGGATGATACCCTTGTGTACTCCCACTCCATGACCCAGCACGTAGAGCATGTGCGTCAGGTCCTCCAACACCTCCATACTCATGGGCTATACGCCAAGTTAGAAAAATGTGCTTTCCATTTGCATTCCGTGGAATTCCTGGGGCATATAGTGTCCCCTCAAGGCCTCCTCATGGACCCAAGAAAAGTCGAGGCTATCATTCAATGGCAGGTACCCCAAAACTGGAAGGACGTCCAGCGACTGTTAGGATTCGCCAATTATTATAGACAATTTATCCCCGCGTATGCGTCCTTGACCGCCCCTTTAACTCAGCTTCTTCACCCTAAGGAACCATTTCACTGGACACCAGAAGCGGAACACGCCTTTTTACAGCTAAAGTCCTGCTTCATGTCCGGACCTTTGCTCCGGTATCCAGACCCTCACCTTCCGTTCACCATAGAGGCTGATGCTTCTAGTGTTGCGATTGGTGCCATCCTGTCCTAACACGATCATCCCACACAGCCATTACAACCCTGTGCCTATTACTCTTGGCAAATAACGTCTGCTGAACGAAACTACACCATTTGGGAAAGGGAATTGCTGGCCATCAAAGCTGCTTTTGAAACATGGTGACATTATCTTGAAGGCGCCCGCCACCCAGTACAAGTCCTTACAGACCATCGTAATCTGGAGCATTTACAGACAACTCGTCGCCTAAATCAACGGCAGATCCGTTGGTCTTTATTCTTCTCTCGTTTTAACTTCAAGATCTCGTACATCCCACACACCCAGAATCAGAAAGTGGAGGGGCTGTCCCAGAAACCCGAGTATGTGCCAGCCCTGTCCGAGGAATCCCCAGAAACCACCATACTCTCTCCAGAGGTCTTCGCTGCTACCATCAGCCATGGATGCCTGGCAGATGAAATCAGGGTCAGCCAAGCCATCAACCCGTGGGTGCAACAACAACTACAGGACCTCCAGCAGGGACCAAAAGGTGTGTTTACGACCAGGGAGAGCATGCTGTTTCATCAGGACTGCCTGTATATTCCGCCTGGACCCCTTCGTGCTCAGATTTTGCACTTAACTCACAATTTCTTACTAGCAGGACATTTTGGCCATCATAAGACAGCTCGCCTCCTGACTCGTGAATTTTGGTGGCCTCGAGTTCGGGTTGATATCGACAGATACGTCAGTTCCGAGAGTTCAGTTTGGTGTAGTGGTTAAGTGTGAGGACTCTAATCTGGGAGAACCGGGTTTGATTCCCCACTCCTCCACTTGCACCTGCTGATGTGACCTTGGGTTAGTCACAAGCTCTGGCACAGCTGTCCTTGAAAAAGAGCAGGTTGTGTCAGAGTTCTCTCAGCCCCACCCACCTCACAGGGTGTCTGTTGTGGGGAGGGGAAGGGAAAGGAGTTTGTAAGCCGCTCTGAGACTCCAAGTGAAGGGCGGGGTATAAATCCAATCTCTTCTCTTTTTCTTCTTCTTCTTCCTGTGAAGTATGCTGACGAGCCAAAGATGTCCCAGCCAAGCCCTCTGGATTACTTCATCCTTTACCCACTCCTTCTGACCTGTGGGACACCATATCCATGGACTTCATAGTTGATCTGCCCTGCTCTCACGGGCACACTTGTATTTCATTGTCGTAGACCTTCTTACCAAAATGGCACATTTCGTTCCCTGTCTAAAAATACCTACCAGTGTCGAATCTGCGCAGCTGTACCCCCAACACATCTTCCAACACTATGGTCTCCCCGCCCATCTGGTTTCCGATCGTGGACCGAAATTTACCTCTTGATTTTGGCAGGCCTTACATTTAGACCTTGGCACTCAAATCCATCTGTCTTCGGCATATCATCCCCAAACCAATGGCCAGACTGAACAGACTAACGCCACATTAGAACAATACTTACGATGCTACACCTGCTATCAGCAAGGCAACTGGTTGTCCCTGCTACCATTGGCTGAATTTGCTTACAATAACTCTGTTCATGCCT
The DNA here is from genome assembly GCF_001447785.1 of Gekko japonicus. Lineage (NCBI taxonomy): Eukaryota > Metazoa > Chordata > Lepidosauria > Squamata > Gekkonidae > Gekko > Gekko japonicus. The sequence goes on along the minus strand of NW_015169864.1, from coordinate 92,216 downwards.
GCACCCAAACCACTCCTTTTGCAGCAAATTATGGCCGGCACCCCCGGTTTTTCCACAGCCTTTGTCCTCCCACAAGTGTTCCAGCAGCAGACACGCAACTGCAGGAATTGCAGGCCCTTCAGGCACTGCTGAAGGAAAAGCTCCAACATGCCAAAGAGGCTTACAAGAAGGCGGCAGACCGAAAACGACAAGAAGGCCCCCCGCTCCACATTGGAGACCTAGTGTGGTTATCCTGGCCACTCCCATAAATTAGACACTCGTTTTATCAGCCCATATAAGATTATGGCTCAGATCAACCCCGTATCGTTCCGTCTTCAGCTCCCAGATCACCTTCGCATCCATCCTGTCTTCCATCGGTCCCTACTGATCCCTACGTCTCCAGCTGATCCCAACTGTCCCACACCACCAGCACCACCACCGCCCGTTATCATTGATGCTGAAGAAGAATGTGAAGTCTGTCAGATCTTGGACTCCCGCATCCAGTGGGGGACGTTGCAATATTTGGTTGACTGGGAAGGGTACAGTCCTGACGATCGGTCCTGGGAACCTGCCACTAATGTTCATGCCCCTGACTTAGTCCACCGCTATCACACTGCGTACCCCGAAAAACCCAGCCCTCAGGAGGAGGGGGGCCCTCAGGGGGAGATGGTGTCATGCCCACCGTGCCACCCGACCCAGTGGACCCTGATCCCGAGGACTCTGCATCTTCCTCCTCCAAGGAAGAGCTCCCTGCACCCTGGAAATAAGTTTCGCAGAGGATGAACACTGGCTGTCAGAAGGGTTCACACCTGGAGCCGCTTCTACTGAGCCGAGCACCAGCTCCACATTCCCTGATTCCCCTCCACCTGTAGCTCGTTTACGAGACCAAAGGAGACGGGATTTGACAACCAGGTGTAGAGAAGCACGCATGCGTGGGAGATGTACTCTGAGTCCAGAGTATTAACTGGAGCCAGGACTCATTAATCAGCCAGTCATTAATGACACAGGGAACGGGCTTTTAAGGAAGCCCGCTGCACTATCCACCTTGTGCTGGAAACTGGTTGCATGATTACATTGCGGCACCTCTGACTTTGCATCTGGTTTCCTGAGTCCCTTGGCTATTTTTGGACTACGGACTGCGTGACATTGTCTTCTGGCTCCTTGGCCCTGGAATTTGTAAGTGGACTCTGGACAACGGCTTTACACCTCTAACTACGAAGCTCCAGTAACCCTGAAACTCTGCAAGTAATTTGATATCTTGGACTGTGTTTGTTTTCTCTGCCTCCCTGGTGCCCTAAACGCTGTCTGTGTTTACTGAATACTCCATGCCTTGCCCTCCCACTTGGGCAATCGTGACACAATCTGGTCTATCCACTGCAAACATGCTGCGAAGGTAGCTAATGTTAGTGCATCGGCTTTAGCACATTTCTTTTACTGCAGGGGCAACCAATTTGTGCCAGCTGCAATAAAAACCTTCGAGTCCAAAGTGATTTCACAACTACTATATGGTATCCCAATTTGGATTAGGTACTTTGACTGTGCCATTGAGCGTGTCCAATTCAGATTTCTGCGGAAAATTCTGGGCTTGCCCAAATGTGTCTCAAATGCAGTTATATATCTAGAAACTGGCTTGTCTTCAATGGAAAGTTGTGCATGGCTCATGATGTTCAAATACTGGCTATGTCTACACTATAACCTTGAACCTGGGAGCCTCATATATCACATGCTTTCTGAGCTCGTCAAATTGGTCAGCATACATTGAGAAAAAAATCAAAGTATTGGGCATTTCTATAGAATCACTGTCTATGCTGCTCTCTGTTGCTGCATTCCAACAGATTAAAAACAGGATGTTAGATATTGAGCGCCAGAAATTATACAGTTTAGCTAATAAAGCCTGTTCCCCCTTGAGTTCTGAGATCCCCCTTTCCGCAGGGAAGATGGCCTCATATTTATCTTCCCTGCAAGTCCCACAACAACGCAGAGTGTTTACTCTGGCCAGATGCAATGCTATGACGTCCGCCATTTTACATGGCAGATTTAATAAAATATCTCACTCAGCCAGATACTGCCCCTGCAAAACAAAAATGTGTCAAGATAATTGCTCATGTTCTTCTGCATTGTCACCTGTATGTGGATCTAAGGTATATATATTTACATTCTACTTTAAGTAGCATGATGGATTGCCCTGATGCACTTAAGGTACACCAACTTTTAATAAATGACTTCTGTTCTGACATCACTGAGAAAGTGGCCAAGTTTCTTTGCTCTGCTTTATAGCTGTGCCAAAGGATCCCAGAGACATAGTATTTTCATAGGTGTGTTTTAATCTGCTCCTAAATTGTACAATCTAGATACATAGTATTTTTATAGGTGTGTTTTAATCTGCTCTTAAATTGTATAATCTTTTTTGACAATTTATGCCAATAAAGGCTAACTTGAAAAAGAAACTGAATAAAGGGGATAGTTGTGCAGGAGAGAGTGAATGCTTAGGAGTCAGTGGATTCTGACACTACCACTGTCATTGCTGAGGTGGGAAGGGGGAAGAAAGTGTCCAAGGTTCCCATCATGGCAGGGGCCAGAGCCAGGACAAGTCCCTGAGAGAAATGCTCCATGATGCCACACCTGAAAGTGGCTCTCAGCAGCAGTAGCAATGGTGGCAGCTCGGACATTGAGGAGAGTGAGGCCTACACAGAGCTGCAGGTGCTGCTGGAGTGGGTGCTGTGCCTGGAACATAACGGTGGTGGTGGCAAGGCAGTGTCAGAGGCATTGGCTTGGTGCTGCTGCCTGCTGGTGATGAAATATAGGAAATCCTGACTGTGAAAGAAAAGGATCTAGGGGTCTTAGTGGACCATACACTGAACATGAGTCAGTAGTGTGGTGTGGTTGCTAAAAAGGCAAATGCAATTTTGAGCTGTATTAACAGAAGTATCGTGTCCAGATCCTGTGAAGTGATGGTACAGCTTTACTCTGCTCTGGTTAGACCTCATCTAGAGTATTGTATTCAGTTTGGGGCACCACAATTTAAGATATAGACAAGCTGGAACATGTCCAGAGGAGGGCAACAAAGATGGTGAGGGATCTGGAGACCAAGTCTTTGAGGAAAGGTTGAAGGAGCTGGGTATGTTTAGCCTGGAGAGGACTGAGAGGTGATATGACAAGCATTTTCAAGTACTTGAAGGGCTGTCATATAGAGGATGTTGTGTTTTCTGTTTCCCCAGAAGGTCGGACCAGCATCAACAGGTTGAAATTAAATCTGAAGAGTTTTCAGCCAAACATTAAGAAGACCTTCCTGATAGTTAGAGCAGTTCCTCAGTGGAACAGGCTTCCTTGGGAAATGGTGGACTCTCCTTTGGAGGTTTTTAAACAGAGGCTAGATGGCCATCTGACAGCAATGCTGATTCAGTGGACTTAGGCATTTCATGAGAGGGAAGGCAGGAAGGGTTGCCTCAGTGCTTAGTTCTTGTGGCCCAGCGAAATGCTGATGGCCACTTTGGGGTCAAGAAGCAATTTTTCTCCAGGCCAGTTTGGCTGGAGATCCTGGATATTTTTGTCATCTTCTGGGCATGGAACAGCGGTCACTGGGAGTGTGGAGGGAGGTATTTTTGAATTTCCTGCCTTGTGCAAGGGGTTGGACTAGATGATCGTGGAGTTCCCTTCCAACTCCATGATTCTATGATTTCTTAACAAAACTTTTAATTTAATATAAAACCTATTCCAAATCCTGTCCTTATATATAAACGTGTTTTCACATGGCAACATTCTATGCTTGCCAAAATCACTTGGCTGCCTGAACTGCCCATGAGAAGATGTGCCTGAGTCCCACCCACAGAGCCAGCTCCCGCCAAAACTCCGATCTGAACAGTTTACCTCAGCAGCCCAGCAGCCATTTGCCGAGCAGCCAGCATTCTTCAGCCATCAGGGGAAGATCAGCGGAGAAGCAGCCGCTGCCATTTGCCTGCTGACCATTCTTCAGCCCTCGGGAGAGCCTTGCAGATGGCCGTGGTTCTATGTTTAAAATGTTCCTCCATAAGGTTTAATTGAGCTGTAGTTCCACACAGGGGCCTGCAGGAGTATCACTTACTGGGCTGAATCACTACCTCCTATATAGGAGGTAGTGGCTGAATGGCACTTCCTCATCTGCTGGCCTACAGTTCCCAGCTGCCCCAAGGCCAAAAAGTGCAGGGAAACAGGAACTGTCCCAAGGCAATCTTCGTCCCTGGGAGGCAGCAGAAATTCAGCCATACAACAGTCGGCTGGACTGGGGAATGAATGGAAGTTTCTCTGCTCTCTTGGGCAAGAGAGAAAGGCTGAAGTACAGGTGAGCCCACAACCTCCAGAGGTAGAGAGGTGTAGTGAAAGAGGATGGCATTTAACCTCTGTTGATTTATGCCCTGTCGGTTCATGGTGTCTGCTTACTCCTACAGTGTGTGCATAACTGTGTAAACACTTAAATAAAGTCTTTAATTTGGGCTAATAATCTGTGTTGTGCTTTGACCACATAGTCTACCCCACTCTAAACAATACCAAAGGGAGGGGGTAGCCCAGGGAAGCAAGGAAAGGCCAGAGCCTTGGGTTGCCAACATTCCAGGGATCCCCAAGGATTGGGCATTGACCAGGGGTCTTTTTGTAGAAAAAGAGCTGCAGGAGCTCATTAGCATATGGGCAGCGAATTTAAGGAGTGAGATACGCCCACAGGATGAGGGTGGGAGGCAAACAGCTGAGTTGTAAACTGGAGGCCATTTCGCCATGGTAGCAACCAAGCTTGGTTCAGACAAAGGAAGGAAATCCTTTGCAGGCCTTTGTGAGGAACTCATTGAGGCCAGTCCTGACTAGGGTTGCCAGCTACAGGTGGGGAGAATCGTGGAGATTTTCTGGTAGAGTCCATGAAAGCCAGGGTTTGGGGAAGGGAGAGGCCTCAGCTGAACAGAATGCCATAAAGCCCACCTTCCAAAGCAGTTATTTTCTCCTGGGGGGAGAGATCTGTTGTCTGGAGTTCAGTTGTGATACCTGGTGATCTCCAGGATCCACCGGGAGGTTGGCTGCCCTAGGCATAGCAGTCAGTGCTTCAGGGCAGGGTCTGCTAGATCCAGGTTCTTGCTGTAGAGGCTGAGTGGGTGATTTTGGTCTAGTCACAGACTTTCAGCCTTACCTACCTCACAGGGTTGTTGTGCAAGTCAAAAGGGGGAGAAGAGAATGATGTAAGCTGCTTTGGTCCCCATTGCAGAAAAAGACTACTTTTCCTCCTGGGAAACCATTGTTGCTAATCTCCAGGTGAGGGCTAGAGATCACTCAGAATTATAACTGCTCTCCAGATGGCAGAGATCAGTTCCCTTGAAGAAAATGGTGGACTCAGTGGCTGTCAGGGCTTCAGAGCACGGAAGAGACTGCAGGTGTATGTGTGTGGGAAAATGGAAAGCTGAAGAGTGGGGGGGAAATAAAGGTAGGTTGATGATTGGCTGGGAAGGAGATAGGGTTGCCAACTCCAGGTGGGAAATTCCTGGAGATCTGAGGGATGGAGCCTGGACAGGGTGAGGCTTGAGGATGGGTGGGACCTCAGACAAGTACAATGCCACAGACTCCACCCTCCCAACCAGCCATTCCCTTCTGGGGAACCACTGTTGCTAATCTCAGAAGAGGGGTGGAAATCACTCAGAATTGTAATTGTTCTCCAGGAGGGAGGAGGGAGGAGATGGAAAGCTGACATCAGAGGAGCAGATAATGGCAGGTTGATGCTTGGCTGGGAAGGAGATAGGGTTGCCAACTCCAGGTTGGGGAATTCATGCAGATTTGAGGGGTGGAGTCTGAAGAGGGTGAGGTTTGAGGAGGGGTGGGACCTCAGACAGGTAAAATGCCATAGACTCCACCCTCCAGACCAGCCATTTCCTCCTGGGTAACAATTATTGCCAATCTCCAGGTGAGGGGCGGAGATCACTCAAAATTACAACTGCTCTTCAGGTAGCAGAGATCAGTTCCTGTGGAGAAAATAGTGGACTCTGTGTCATTATACCCTGCTGAGGTCACCACAGCACATTGACGCTGAGTACCCAAGGCCTTGGCACTCTCCGAGAGCCTCTTTCTAGAGCTCATTGTATTTATTTCCACAACGAGCCTTATTCTTAGTTTGTTATAAATCTAATTTTTAATGATATATTTTTTAAAAAAATTGCAGCCTTTACTTTTTTCTTCTTTTTTTAAAGCAGCCTTTACAAAGGGCTGTCAGGTCTTCCACCAGCACAATAATGATTGACAATCCAGTGCCTGGCAGCGGCCCCAGGGAGGCGCCACGGGCCTCCTCCTTGCTCCCTGGGGCCGCTGCGCTCTGGTGTGAGCCCCGGGGAGCCGGCGGCGACGGGCCTCTTCGCTCCAGGTAGGGAGAATCCTGGAGAATTTCTGGTAGAGTCCATGAAAGCCAGGGTTTGGGGAAGGGAGAGGCCTCAGCTGAACAGAATGCCATAAAGCCCACCTTAAAAAGCAGTTATTTTTTCCTGAGGGGAGAGATCTGTTGTCTGGAGTTCAGTTGTGATACCTGGTGATCTCTAGGCTCCACCTGAAGGTTGGCTGCCCTAGGTGTAGCAGTCAGTGCTTCAGGGCAGGGTCTGCTAGATCCAGGTTCTTGATGAAGAAGCTGAGTGGGTAATTTTGGACCAATCAGACTTTCAGCCTTACCTCTCACAGGGTTGTTGTGCAAGTCAAAAGGGGGAGAGGAGAATGACATAAGCTGCTTTGGTCCCCATTGCAGAGAAAGACTACTTTCCTCCTGGGAAACCATTGTTGCCAATCTTCAGATGAGAGCTGGAGATCACTCAGAATTACAACTGCTCTCCAGATGGCAGAGATCAGTTCTCCTGAAGAAAATGGTGGACTCATTGGCAGTCAGGGCTTTAGAGCATGGAAGAGGCTGCAGGTGTATGTGTGTGGGGGGAAATGGAAAGCTGAAGAGAGAGGGGGGAAATAAAAGTAGGTTGATGATTGGCTGGGAAGGAGATTGGGTTGCCAACTCCAGGTGTGAAATTCCTGGAGATTTGAGGGATGGAGCCTGGAGAGGGTGAGACTTGAGGAGAGGTGGAACCTCAGACAGGTACAGTGCCACAGACTCCACCCTCCCAAACAGCCCTTCCCTTCTGGGGAACCACTGTTGCCAATTTCAGAAGAGGGGTGGAAATCTCCAGGAGGGAGGGGGGAGGACATGAAAAGCTGACATCAGAGGGCAGATAATGGCAGGTTGATGCTTGGCTAGAAAGGAGATAGGGTTGTCAACTCCAGGTTGGGAAATTCATGGAGATTTGAGGGGTGGAGCCTGGAGAGGGTGAGGTTTGAGGAGTGGTGGGACCTCAGGCAGGTACAATGCCATAGACTCCAAACCATCCATTCCCTCCTGGGTTACAATTGTTGCCAATCTCCAGGTGTGGGGTGGAGATCACTCAAAATTATAACTGCTCTTCAGGTCCTCTGGAGAAAATGGTGGACTCTGTGTCAGTATACCCTGCTGAGGTCGCCACAGCACATTGGCGCTGGGTGCCCATGGCCTTCGTACTCTCCCAGACCCTCTTTCTAGAGCTTATTGTATTTATTTCCACAATGGTCCTTATTCCTAGTAATCACAATAAAGAAGAAAAGTAACAATCATCCAAATAATGAGTTTACAAAAAGTGAACGAATTACTTGCAAATAGATAGCAAGTAAACTATCAAAATGTTCTAATTCTGCAAGGGTTATGAGACACTCAAACAAATTAGCTCCCAGGCCAGAGTATGAGGTCCCAAGTCCAAAGTATGACAAGGTTTCTGGATTTAATTCCACTCATTTTGAATTTAAAGAATCTCTTCTTCAGTGTTTTCAAGAAATTTAAAGCAGTTTGGATCAATAGGGTATGACCTCAAGGTGGAATATGAACTCCATTCACAGAAAGACACAAAGTAACATACTAAGGCACCAATCCAATTTCTTACAGAGACAGACGGTTCAAAATATTTTTAAGGACTAACCTGAAGAAGAGTGGCAGTGGGTGTAGTATGGAAGAAGAGAAGAGATTGGATTTATACCCCACCCTTCAGTCGGAGTCTCAGAGCAGTTTACAAACTCCTTTCCCTTCCCCACAACAAACATCCTGTGAGGTAGGTGGGGCTGAGAGAGCTCTTTCAAGAACAGCTCTTTTTTAAAAACATTTTTTAAAATTTTCATAACCAAAAAACATGAAATTGGGGTACAACATCTCAGTCTTCCTTTTCCTCTATTAAACTACCTCATACATTAACTAAATCTATGTAATTTTTCCACAGAGCCAGCCTTTTCCTCTATTAAAGTGCGCAGACTCTAATCTGGGAGAACCGGGTTTGATTCCCCACTCCTCCACTTGCAGCTAACTGGATGACCTTGGGCAAGCCGTAGCTCTGATAAGAGCTGTTCTTGAAAAAGAGCAGTTTCTGTCAAGAGCTCTCTGAGCCCCGCCTACCTCACAGGGTGTCTGTTGTGGGGAGGGGAAGGGAAAGGAGTTTGTAAGCCGCTCTGAGACACCTTTGGGTAGTGAAGGGCGGGGTATAAATCCAATCTCTTCTTCTTCTTCACCTACTGTTATTATATAATATTTGCAAATATATAGGTGTATAGTTTCTTTTATTCTACTAATATAGATTTTGTCTAAGTATTTTATTAAGTTCTTTCTTTGGATATATAAAAAGACATAATTCTTTATTTTCTTCTGGATATTAATGTAATGGTCTTACTCTATTATCAATTTCAGAAATTTCCCATCCCTTTTGTAGCTTTCCTCTTCTTCTTGATTTTCTGATTTCTCCTCTTAAGTTTTAAAGTCTTAATTCTGTGTCTTTTCCCCTTACGAGTGTAGAAATCTTCTGAATTTAAACATCTGTACTCAGTCTTTAGAATAGCTTGTGGATCCAAGTGCTGGTTTCTTTTGTCTCTCTGAGGTGACACGTGACTCCTTATTTTAGCAATTTCATCACCAATGGTTCTTTTATAAAACCTCTGATGCACATTTGTGGAAGTTTTGTTCCTCTTTATAGGTGCAAACTCCATTCTGTGGATCATATCATCTTAATTGTAGGTTTCCTCTATATCCTTTTCACAGCCATGGGTTTTTTCCCTCCTCTTTCCAAGGCTATCTGAAGTGCTTCCTTCTTAGTTTGTTCTGTTTCATCTTGTATAGGGTAAAAAAAATTCTTTGACTGACATTTTTACAGCTACCATAACTGTGTTTTTAATTAAACTGTGCAGGTCTTTTAAGGAGACCTGTGATGACTTAATACTTGTAAGTTCCATTGTATCTAAGAATAAAGCCTCTGGCACCGTTTGAAGTCTATCTGTGCCATCCATTTTTTTAATGTGTTAAAACCAAAGAATTTCTAGAAGTATTTTCCAACAAATTTTTACAATAACACCTCTTCTAAAAGCATGTATCAACAATAGTTTTAGTCAAGGCTCTTTTTGTAGAAAAAACCCAGCAGGAACTCTTTAGCATAATAGGCCATGCCCAACACCAGAAACATATTAGCATATTAGGCCACACCCACAACAGTGCACCTCATTAGCATATTTGGCCACACACCCATGTTACCAAAAATGTGGTCACAGATCTGCCCTCACAGAGGAGGGAGAGCTTGTACCTGAATAAACCTTGGTCTTAAAGGTGCCACTGGACTCTTTTGGATTGCTAGCTATGGGTGAGGGGCATGCAGATCTGTGAAGAAAAAGAGAGAGAGAGGGAGGGAGGGAGGGAGGGAGAGAGAGAGAGAGAGAGAGAGAGAAAGAAAGAAAGAAAGAAAGAAAGAAAGAAAGAAAGAAAGAAAGAAAGAAAGAAAGAGGCAAGGATGATTGTGAATTGTTGATAAACATGCAGGACATTTTTCTAGGAACAATACGCGACATTAAACTGAACCACCTGTGTTCACCATTGCTGCCTCCTTCCCACTCACTGTCCTCTGCCACCGCTGCCATCTGAGTCCCCCCCACGATGTCCCTGTGGTGGCTGCAAAGGGAGTGGAGGGGGAGGAGGTGGTGTGCCAGGGGACTCCCAGCCACCAAGCCGCCCATCGCCATCACCACTGGGCCGCCCTCGCTCTCTTCTCGGCGGGAAAGGCGGTGCCTATCACGTGGCTCCCCCCCACCCCGTGCTTGCTGTCCCCATGCTTGCAGCAGGCACCACTGCTGCCACCGAACAGAGCGCAGCCAGGCCTCAACACGGATGCAGGCCGGTGCCACAGGGCTGTGGTGTAGCATTGCCTATGAAGCCCTCCAGCCACGCCAGTTTCAGTAGCCGTGCACACTCACATTGGTGAGGGAGGGGTGGGTCGGGCTTGAGAGCCAGCTGGAATGCTGTTCTAAAGACAATATCAACATAAGTCGGAAATGTTATCGATTATTTACATTTCAAGACATTGTGGTCAGACCAAAATGGAGTTTTGTAGTTTCAATAAAGGAAAACATAAATTGTTATGGTAACGTAATAAGTAAAAAAAAATCAGAGTAAGGTCCAATTTTCTTTTTCCCCTTAAAAGATCAAGTCTTTATATTCCATTTATTTAAAGTATAGACTTTAGTCCTTATTTCAGAAGCTTTGGTTTAGAAGTTATTCACATTGTTCCAGCTACTTTCTTTTTATCCACAGACAAGAAAAAAAAGTGGGGAGAGAGATTCTGTTTCTAGTTCACTAAGATTCAGAATCAAATTCAACTCATTTTGAGTGGCTTTCTTTTTGTGGGTCCACAGGGAACGGACAGATTTGCCCAACTCTTAGTAGAGTTTCAGCAATTAGCAGAGAAGCTGGGGGTTACTTTGGCCCATGATAAGACAGTAGGCCCTGTGTAGAGTTTAGTTCTTCTAGGGGTGGTGCTGGATACGGTGGCTCAGACATCTTGCTTGCTATTGGATAAGGTGGAGCCTTTAAAGGTCCGTCTTAGTTCATTTGGATGCAGAGGAAGGTCACCCGGAGAGATATTTAACAGCTTCTTGGGGCGTCTCAACTTTGAGTACAAAGTGGTGGCTCCAAGGTGTGCCTGTTGGCTGAGGCTAGAACCAGGAAAAGGGGGCTTTGAAGGACCAGAGGCGTCCTATTTCCCTGGCAGTGTGTAAAGGCCTGCAAGCAGCCTGTAATGCAGTTTGCACTTCAAGTTATGAAGCCTACCTTTTCCATGTAGCCTCCCTATTTACATTTTGGGAGACCCCACGGTAAGTGATCTTGGTCCAAGACTGACCAGTATGGCTCGGCATCGCATAGTAGGGATGATCTTTGGTTCATTCAGTGACAGTGGCCAGACACAGTAATTGTGTGGTATGCCATGATTCCATGCCTGGTATGGTGTAGCACTTTGGATCCCAAGGGGATTGAGGGAGCTTGGCCGTAAGGCCAATGGGGAACTCCGGAATAGCAGCAGTGGCCAGACACAGTAATTGTGTGGTCGGCCATGATCCCAGGGGGATTGAGAGAGCTCAGCACAAGGTCAATGGGGAGCTCCAGAATATTCTGAAGGTTGGGTTGGGTCATTATTTGCCTCACCCCCAGATTCAGCTTGATTGCCCAGAGCTGTACAGGGGCAATGGCGTTCACCGTTCTGAGAAGGGAAATGACATTTTCCTCCAGGATTTACGTCAAGGGCTTAGGTTAGTTTTAGGTATTAGAGTGGGCGCAGGGGCCTAAGCAGAGGCCTGCCCCTTGCGGTGGCAGAATTAGGTCTTAGATAGAGTTCATGCGGCTTGGTAAGCACCAATCAGCAACCCCGTGGGGGAGTATAGGGGTCTGACAGGATCACCCCTGAGGCCGTGCAGCCAGGAATGATGATTGCAGACTGCCTTTGGGGATGGCCACGACGGTTGTGTGGGAGTGATCCTCAAGGCGCATCCCAATCACTGGGCTGGCAAGGTTGCAAGCAACTTGCAGTTGGCTCTAACCTGGGGCCTTGGTGTCTTGCCTGTTGTACGGTAAGGATGGGGCTAAGGTGACCCACGGCCTTGACCATGCCACTGTTCACTGTTTGCCCTTGCCGTTGCTTTCAGTTATGCTAAATAAAGTGGCCTTAGTTTTACCCAGCCTTGGATTCTGACTCTTTCTTCCGTCTGGTTGGGGCAATTCAGCCCTACATGAGGCAGCCAAGGACATGCCTTGTGAGGGCTGCCTTTGGCTCCTTGAGAGGAGAAAGGGGGGAGGGCTGCAGTTGCAGCCTGGCCTCCTAAAGGGGGGTGAGCCAGCACCTCTTTAATGGTCGGCTGCGCTCCTCCCTTCTCAGTTGCTGCCTCGTGCTCCGTTTATGCAGTTTATACCCCCTCACCCCAAGACAGCAAGATAATGAAAATAAAAAAGCACTTATTTTATAAGTTAATATGTTTGCGTTAGGTGCATAGGTGGGCAGCTACAGAGAAAGCAATGTGAAAACATAGATGCACAAAGTATTTGCAATCAGAACATGAACTAACAATGTTTAGACTTCATGTGAAAACCATGCTTTATATTAACTATACTTTAGAATTCAAATCACATAAAAGCACACAAATCTTGATTATTTTCAGCAAATGTAGGCTTCGTTGCCCTTTCACTGTAACCTGGGAAGGTTTTGCAACGGAACAAGCCAGAATCCAACCAGGATTAAGCCAGGATGTCTGCAGCCAGACAGTTAAGAATAGCAGATTCTGACATCATATCCTGGTTTATGAGCCCTTACTAACTATGGTTTGTGGCATTGCCCACATTCAGACAACCAATTAAGCATGATTAGCTACCAGTTACATGTGATGTCTGATCTGAGCCACTGAGTCACTGAGTCATACCACTCTTTATTTTATTGATTTTTCAGTTTATAACAAAGATAAGAGAAAGGGAGAAATAAAGCAGGATGGAAATCTGCATGCATGCAGCGTTTGTGTGCCAATTTCAAACACTGGATTTTTTTTTAAAGCACCTTTTCCCCACATCTTAAAGGCTACAGCTCACAATTTGGAACAAACTGCAATCCATACAGAGAGGTGATTAAGCATCCCTGTATAAGACCAAATGGTAAGTGTATGGATGAGGCCAAACTGGTAAGTGTGTATGGATGAGGCCAAACTGGTAAGTGTGTATGGATGAGGCCAAAATGGTAAGTGTGTATGGATGAGGCCAAACTGTCAGGCAAGTCATGTCTCACCTATGCATCTGTGATCCAGTTGCTAAGCCTACAGTGCTGGTTTAATTGCAGCAACTAAACCTGAGCCATGGCTGCATGACAGTCAGATTTCACAACAGTAGTAATAGAACAAAGAGTGTAGGAAGCAGAAATGCCATCAATAACCTACCCTGTGAGACCCAATGAGTAGATTGTTGGATGTGAAAAAGCTCTGCTACAACCTCTGAAGGATCACATTCTCCAAATAGCCTTGACCCAACCACTTGTTCAATGAATACCACTTGTAAGGCAGCTCAGACTCACACAATTCTGCCTTTCCTAAAGTGTGTAGTCGAAATTGGTGTGTGTGTGTGTGTGTGTGTTCATGTATATAGCTCTAGCTAACTTCCCTACTTTCTTGCAACTTTAGATACTTCTCTGAAATATGGCAATAAGAGTAATGACCTACCTATATTGCACAATTGTAAAGATGGATGAGTTGAGAAGTGTAAAGTAATTTGTGCATTCCAAGCACTATTTAAATGAATAATATAAGGCACTGAAATAGGCCTAGTGGAAATCAGGAGAAGTTCCAGCATAATTAATAACATTAACTTCCATAAGAACGTGTAATGACGTTAAGACATTTTAAGTAGAGAGATCCATTTGTAAAAGATGAGTTAGATCAGTGATTCAAAGAATATAGAGATTATTTATAATACCAAAGATATATGATCACACCTCCTAGTCATATATCAGTTGAACATACATTTTAACTCATACAATGGAGCTCTGCATAGATGTGGCAGGATTCCTCACACTTTAGGCCCTCTTTTCCCAAATATATTTGGAATGAAACATGCCTGAGAGCTTTCTCAGTGTAGGTGGAGAATGCCATGACTAAATATGAAAAACTCCCTGCCCATGGAAATCTAGAATGTCAGGGAGAAGAGTTCTAATCTAGTTTTCAATATTCAAAGTGTGGTGTTTTTTTTTTAAACAGGGGAGATACATACAATGGATAATAAATGACTTCTTCTTCAGGGTATCTCTGCACATTGCTTTCCACCTGATTTGTACTGAGGTCCTCCTCACCATGCTCAGAGATAGATCATGATGCCATGACTTTTTAACCACTGTACTTCTGCATAATAGGACTCTCTTGGTTGTTATTGAACGAAGAAAGCATAGTGGGGGGAAAAGACTCTGTATTCTATTTGGCAAGTACACTTCTTTGCATGGTGTTCCTCATAACGCACACACACACACACGAGCTTCAAAATACACATGCAAAACCACCTTTAGATGACCCAATAACACAGTATACATATATTGTGCTTTTAATATTTTTGTTCTCAACATTATTACACTGACCTCTGGGCTACATATTGTTAACTGTGTTCATTTTTGCCACATATTGTAGGTGAAGTCCTATACCCTATTGACCTTTGTATCAAAAGCCTGAGAAGGACAGACCATGGTGTGGAATGCTATTACGTATCTCTGTATGTGAAAGAGTGCTCAAACATATACAAGAAACAAAACAAGTCTGATATACTAGTTAATAACAAAGTTTTGAACAGTAAATACCAGAGTCAACACTTACAGCAATATCTACCTATTTTTTGTTGTTCAGTTGCACAGTCGAGTCCGACTCATCGTGACCCCATGCACAAGAGCTCGCCAGGCCCTCCTGTTTTCCGCCGTCCTCTGATGTTTGCTCAATTTCATATTCGTTGCATCTATGACACTGTCTAACCATCTCTAACCATCTCATCTCATCTTCTTTGACCTTCAATCTTTCCCAGCATCAGGGTCTTCTCCAGTGAGTGCTCCCTTCTCATTGGTGGTCAAAGTATTTGAGCTTCAGTTTCATTATCTGGCCTTCCAGGGAACAGTCAGGGTTGATTTCTTTTAGGATTGACTGATTGGATCTTCTTGCAGTCCAAGGGACTCTCAAGAGTCTTCTCCAGCACCATAGTTCAAAAGAATCTATTCTTCGGCGCTCGGCCTTCCTTATAGTCCAACTCTCGCAGCCATACATGACTACTGGGAATACCATTGCTTTGACCATGCGGACTTTTGTTGGCAGGGTGATGTCTCTACTTTTTATCATGCTGTTTAGGTTCCCCATCGCTTTCCTCCCAAGGAGCAGGCGTCTTTTAATTTCATGACTACTGTCACAGTCTGCAGTGATCTGGGATCCCAGGAACGTGAAGTCTGTCACCACTTCCACGACTTCCCCTACTATTTGCCAAGGAGTGATGGGGCCGGATGCCATGATCTTAGTTTTTTTGATGTTGAGCTTCAAGCCCACTTTTGCGCTCTCCTCTTTTACTCTGAGCAAGAGGCTCTTTAGGTCCTCTTCACTTTCTGCCATTAGAGTGGTATCGTCTGCATATCTGAGGTTGTTGATCTTTTCCCCAGCAATCTTAATTCCCGCTTGTGATTCATCCAGGCCAGCATTTCGCATGATGTACTCTGCATATATATTAAATAAGCAAGGCGACAATATACATCCTTGTCGTACTCCTTTTCCTATGCTGAACCAATCAGTTGTTCCATATCCGGTTCTAACTGTCGCTTCTTGGCCCTTATACAGGTTTCTCAAGAGACATGTGAGGTGGTCTGGTCCTCCCATCTCTTTAAGGCCCTGCCATAGTTTGTTGTGATCCACACAGTCAAAAGCTTTAGCATAGTCAATGAAGCAGAAGTAGATATTTTTCTGGTACTCTCTTGCTTTCTCCATAATCCAGCGAATGTTGGCAATTTGATCTCTAGTTCCTCTACCTCTTCGAAACCCAGCTTGTACTTCTGGTAGTTCTCTATCCACGTACTGTTGAAGCCTAGCTTGTAGGATCTTGAGCATGACCTTGCTAGCGTGTGATATGAGTGCAATTGTGCGATAGTTTGAACATTCCTTGGCATTGCCCTTCTTTGGGATTGGAATGTATACTGATCTTTTCCAATCCTGTGGCCACTGTTGCGTTTTCCAAATTTGCTGGCAAATGGAGTGCAGCACTTTAACAGCATCATCTTCTAAGACTTTGAAGGCCAGCTTTGCATGGAATGCTCCCTTGATTTCTCCAATTTTCTTGAAGAGATTTCTAGTCCTTCCCATTCTATTGTTTTCCTCTATTACTTTGTAATAAATACTTTGTAAATAAATAATTATTTAATAATTATCTATTAGGCATATAATTATTTAATAATTATCTATTAGGCATATAATAATCGTGAATAAATGAACAAGTAGTATGAATTGACTGAATTGTTTCAAGTGAAGTTAGATATTCCAATAAATTCTGAGAATCCATCTGTGATACCCTATCAGTTAAAAAAAAGTGTTAAAACATTTGTTCACATGGAAATGAAAGGAAATGATTTAAAATTTGGTCCCAGAGTATCTCCAGGAGTCTCTATTCGCTTATGAGCCCCTCTGTCAGGATCAACAGCATGCAAATCTCCACACATGTTCCAAGGAATTGTTATGCTTTATTAGACTACAGATCTGCTGCCAGCTTATATAGGTACATTGTTAGGAATAACTGTGAAGGCTGAGGCATCAATACATATACCATGACGCTGCAATGGGCTAAGCAAATAAAATCCAAGCGCGCGTGGGGGAAATCTCCTGGCGGGATATTAGGTCATGATCGGGAGACTCCCCATGCACCATGAGAGCAGAAATATTCACACCAACAGTGGAATGCAAGCCCTCCCTCCTCCACAAGGTTATGCAGATAACACAGTCTGGCTCAGCCAGTTTGCACGGTCTCATGAGTGCCTCCCAATAGTTGTTTACAGCAGTTTAAGCCAAGCAAGCAAGCAAGCATGCGCTCATGCACTACAGACGAAAACAACGAAAGCATGGCAGTTAGCTGAGATTCTGCCCCCTCTAAACCAAATCAACCCCCCTCCCGGAATGGCCAGGAGACCTCCCGGTTTCCCCAGGAGATGGTCATGGAATTTCCGCAAAAGGTCAGGGGCCCGAATATCATTTACTTCCACCCATTCTCGGTGCTGAGGACCCCAATGCACCCATTCCACCAGGTAATACAATCGCCCACGTTTCATTTTAGAGTTCAAAATGTTGGAGATGTCATAATGTTCCTCACCCTCCACCAACGGGGGGGGGGGGGGGCTGTGGGTTTCCGGCACCATCAATTAGTTCCTGGACTGGCTTTCAGCAGGCTAAAATGGAAAATTGGATGGATATGCTTTAGATTTTTAGGCAAGTCCAACTGTACTGTCACTTCATTGATTAACCTTACAACTTTAAAAGGACCAATGTATTTCCATGCCAATTTCCGACATGATTGAGAAAGCCACAGGTTCTTTGTGGACACATATACAGAGTCCACAGGCTGCAGAGACCAACCCTCCACCCGTTTCTTGTCATCCTGGTGCTTGTAAGCTGCCTTGGCCATATCCAACGTTTCACAAATCCCTGGCCACGAGTCCCGTAGAGTTTTACACCACTCGGATGCCTCACCCCCTTTCCCTGGTTCCGTGGTGAGAAAGGGAATTGGGGGGCTGTCATAGCCCAGGGCTGCTGTGAATAGTGACACCCCTGTGGATGAGTGGTATGTATTATTAGAATTCAGCCAAGGTCAGCAATTATATCCAATTGTCTTGTTGATAGTTGGTGAAACACCTCAAGTATTGTTCTAGGGTTTGATTTACCCGTTCTGATTGGCCATTGGTTTCTGGGTGGTAACAACTGCTTAAGCCCCAAACACCTCCCATAAGTTCCATGAGCTCCCCCCAAAACTTCGTAATAAATTGGGAGCCCCGATCTGTAATTATCTTGGTTGGCAATGTGTGGAGTCTGAAGACATGTTTGAGGAATGCTTTAGCCAGCACTCGCGCTGTCAGCAAGCTGGGGAACGGAATGAATTGTGCTTGTTTAGAAAACAGGTCCACGACTACCCAAATTACCGTCATGGATTTGCTAGGTGGTAAGTCAGTGATGAAATCCATGGAAATCACCTCCCATGGTCTACTAGGGGTCGGTAATGGTTTCAACAAGCCAGGGGGTTTACCTTTTCAGGGTTTACACATGATGCAAGTTTGGCAAGAGTGTACATACAGAGATAAATCCTTGCGCATGTGTGGCCACCAAAATTGGCGCTGCAGGAGATGCAGGCATTTCTCGAAACCCATGTGGCCAGCCAGCTTAGATCCATGTAAATGAAACCTAATCCAATGAAGATGGAGGTCCTGTACCTAGTTCATGGGGCTTTGGGATCGGGAATCCAGCTCCCAACTCTCGACAGGGTGCCTTTGGTACCAAGACTGAGGGTGAAGAGTCTGGAGGTTAACTTGGATCCTTCCCTTTCTATGGAGACCCAGGTTGCCACTATTGCTCGATCAGCCTTCTATCATCTTTAGCTGATTAAGCAACTGGTCCCTATCTCACTTTCCAGGACCTAGCTATAGTGATCCATGCAATGGCCACTTACAGACTTGATTACTGTAACTTGCTCTGCATGGGGCTGCTCTTGAACTTGACCCCAAAACTGCAGCTGATGCAGAATGTGGTGACATGTGTGCTGATGGCAATGCCTGTATGGGCACACATTCAGCCGGTGTTTTGTCAACTGCACTGGCTGCCTGTAGAGTACCAGATCCAATTCAAGGTTTTAGTGCTGACTTTTAAAGCCCCGTATGTGCCCTGCAGAGCTCTGTGCTCAACTGATCAATATCTTCTGGTTGTTCCTGGCCTGAAGGACATCCTGGTGGAATAAGCTCCCATTTGAGATCAGGGCCCTGTGGGATCTGTTACAATTCCACAGGGTCTTCAAAATGGAGCTGTTCTGCAGGGCTTTCAGTTGAGGCAGTGGGCATCCTAATTCCATTCCTGGCCTTCCCTGCTGACAGCCCTAACCTAGTGGTTAGTGATTTGATGCTCCACAACACCATTCTTTTTTTTTTTAATCCCCGAAGGGATATTTTTATTTTTGCAATAAACTACAAAACTACAAAGAAAATATTAGGGAGGGAACTACATCTAGGGATAAAGAATAGATAACCACACTATTCTAAAACCCCAAGAGGAGGAGATCTTATCCCTGTTATTGTAAGTGTTAATACTATAACTATTAGTATCACAATATACGTGTAGAGTTCTTGTTTCTCTCAGCTTCAATGTTTATATGTTAATATGTTAGTTGTTATGAGAGAACTTTCTGATCATCTTCTTGTTCTTCACTTCAAAAGGCTATTATCCGAGTCCTTCTGCTTTTACTTCGGCTTTCTGTCTCTAAAGTCATATACAACTCTGGCAGCACCTGCTCCCGTTTCTGCAGCAGAGTCGTCCTCCATTCCCGAGGTGGCAGAGTCACTAAATTTCATTTCCTCCTCCTTGGACTCTTCCTCCGTTCCCAACTGTCGCCGCAAAAAATTCTTTAGCTTTGAAAGTGGAGTCTACCTTCTCTCTTTTAACGTTGATCTTAAAGATGACACACTCTGGAATCATTCACCTATATGAAATTCCATTGGTTTGAAGGAAAGAAATTAAGTCCTTATAATTTTTCCTCTTTTGTCGGATTTCAAATAGAATATCCTTTAAGGCTTTGATGGTTATATTTCTCATTTTCAGTGGAGTTGCTGATGTCACTTTTAAGATATCATCTCTGGTCTGTCTTCTTGAGAATCTGACCACTATTTCTCCAGACAGGCTGGTTTTTTTTAATATAATTGGAGTATGCCCTATAGGCCATCTCCATTTCTTTTACTAGCTCATCCGCTGTTAAGCCTATTGCTGGAGCAATGATCTCGCTGAGCAACCTCCTCAGGTCCTCCTTCTCTGCTTCAGGAACTCCCTGGAACCTGAGAATCATGTTAGCTTTTTCCATGTGTAGTTGTAGCAAATGGCTTTCTTGGAAGTTTTGCTTTGTTTCAACTTCTCCCATTCTTTTCTTCAATTTCTTACTTGTGGTGTCTATCTCTTTAATTTTCTCAGCTGCCTGCTCCACTTTCTTCTCCGTTTCTTTCAGCTGGAGCTGCTGAGATGCAAAGTTCTTATTCATCACGGTCAATTGCTGATTAATACCATCAAGTTGCTCCATCACCGGCTTGAGCATATCTGCTAGCATTTTAATGATGTCTGCTCCCTCTTCTGGTTTTGGGCTCTGGCTGCCCGGCGGTTTTGTTTTCAGCTGTCTTTGCTGGGCTGCCATTTTTTTCCAATTTGTTTACAGTTTCTACCACTTCTCCCTGGTTCGAAAAATTGCCCCACGATGTCAATATTCAAGTAAGTCTCTCAAAATACACTCGCTGTGTTTCCTCCCCTCTCCCCCTTAGTGTCATTTATCAATTTATTCGCATAAGAGGTCTTTGTGGTCTGCTTTTGCCGGGCGGGGGGGAATCCGCTTTTACAATAATCTGGTTTATTCTGAACTCATGTTCCTTGTCGGTCAGTTTCTCTGACCTCGCTCACTTTAAACACCATTCTGCTCAATCTCCGGTGCTTGTCCCGGTCAAACCAGCTTGTGCCCGGAGGCCACACAGCGATTGGACCGTCAGGGTGGAGGGGAGCCTCAATTCTCCGGCATTCTGCTGTCGAAGAGGCTACCCCTCAAAAGCCCTCTGGCCTGGAGCCTATCGCAGAGGCTCCGTGGGGGTGTCACTTGAGGTGGCACCCCTCCAAACCGCTGGTGTGCGGATCGCTCTCCCGCGGTTCAGGGAGAACATCCGCCATCGCTACTCCATAAACCGGAAGCCTCCACAACACCATTCAGAAGGTTTCCATCTGAGTGTTTTTTGTAAGAAATTTCTGATTTTTAAAAAATTTAAACTTTTAATTGTTTGAATATTTATATTGTCTCTCTCATAATATTTATGTGACCTTGTAAGCCACCCTGAGCTCACTCATGGGGAGGGCAGGATATAAATCGAAGAAATAAAATAAATGTTTTTTTAATTAAGAATCTAGCATAAATATTCTACCAGCTGATTTTCCTAGTCTGCAGCTAACCAGTTTCACTGGCATCTATCTAACTTTATAAACTAAAAACAGACAGACAATAGTTTACAAGATACAACTGGATTTTCTTAATATTATTATCTATGAACACTAACTAGAGAGCCCATGTGATGTAGAGGCTAGATTGCTGGACTAGAGTCTGGGAGATCCAGGTTCAAATCTGCATTCTTCCATGGGCCAGTCACACATGCACACGCACGTACGCGCACACACACATGCACGCACACACACTCAGCCTAACCTGCCTCACAGAGGTGTTGTGAGGTTAAGATAGAAGGGAGAATAACTAGATAGGCCACTTTGAGTTTCCCATTGGAGAGAAAGGCAGAATATAAATGATGTAAATAACTAAACAATAAATAAACATGTCCACTTGAATAATTATTTAAATGAAGGAATTCATAAATAGTTCTCAGTGCTCTTTTCACTATTCAGATATATTTGAACCAGGATCTTTATTTCCAAAATACATGTTATGATCTAAGAAAACAAATAATGCAAGAATAGAAGGGGGGAGGGTTCTCAGGCTGCCTTTCAGTTTCATTGGGCTCAGAAGAACAAAGGCACTTCTAAGCTGCTTTGTAGTTAGCCTCTCTCTGGGAATTTAGCTTGTTTCTTGAGTTAAGAGATGAGCTATATAGTTTGACAGTTTCTGGTGTCATTTTTTTGCCAAGTGACTGAATATTGTCACTGGGGGCAGAGGTTATTCTCTGTCATAAACTATCGTCCTCCGAAGGATGGCGATGATAGATTTTAATTTAAGAAGATGATTTTTTTATGATTTTACAGAATGAAATCTTGCAGACAGTTATCTACAAATGTTAAAAGCAGATCAGACAAATTTATGGGGCATATTTTTGTTGCTGAGAACTAGCCATAACAAGTACATTGAACCTCCAGATTTAGAGGCTGTGTATCTCTGATAACCAGTTTCAGGGGGGGAAATGGATGAAGAATATTGCCTCCATGACAACAGGAATCTTGTTTAGATGAAACTGGGGTTAATCCAGCAGGGCTCTTCATACATTCTTAGGTTCTTAAATCACTATATCCATTAGTGGCATCAGACTTTATGAAATGGAGGTAACAGGAAGTAGGGGTCACTTATATTTGTAACATCTAGGTATAAACTAGTGGAGATATTAAGGGATCTGTGAATGGATTTTCAGAAGGATTTTTACATGAGAAATTACACCTATGAGAGGTGACTGATTTGGATTGAGAAAGCCTAGTGCAATCCAGTTAGGCAGGCATTCATATCTGTTTAGCACAATAATCTGCCTTGAGTCCACGTGAGAAAGGTGGACTATAGATAATATGGACAGAAAAACAGATAAATAAATAAATAAATCGACTTGCATCTGACCAACACCTTTGAACATGGTAACATTTGTTAAGAAACTCACAGTGTCACTAATTGATAGATGCTATGGAGGAGAGAGGAGAAGGAGATACAAGGTCGGTTTGGGGGTGAGTCAGAGATAAGTGTAGCAATGGGACCAGAGTATAGATAAATCAGATATGCTTCATGTACTCTTGTGAATATGTATTTAAAGTAGTTTTGGAACTTGGATAAACTTAAGCATTTTGATTTCAACAAATATTGACTATTCTTCTGTGCATCGCTCTGATGTGCTAATAAGCATGCTTTCCAACAACAGTTTGAGTTTATTCTCATTATTTGAAAGTTTTATTGTGGGAAGAACAGCCCTTGGATTTTCATTGTTTGATCTCTTGTTGCACTCTTCGTCTTGGATGAATTGCCAAAGCAGCAAAGTAGATTTCAGCAGTCCAGCTTTCCTTCTTGGAATTCCTTTCAGGAAAATGCGATGATTTTGGTCCTAAACAATTGGGATGTCAATGACATTACCTAACATACCATTTCAGTGACACCCATTACAAGTTCAAATCTTGTCACAGTCTTAGATGCAAATCTTAGCTAGCTATCAGCAAATGAGATTTTTTTTTACCATCAAGTCACAGCTGACTTATGCAGAAGAGCCCCCTGTTGGGGTTTCAAGGCAAGAAATGTTCAAAGCGGGTTGCCATTGCCTTCATCCACATCACAACCCTGGTATTCCTTAGTGGTCTTGCATCCAAATACTAGCCCAGGGCCATCCCTGCTTAGCTTCTGAGATCTGACGAGAGAGACTGGGCTAGCCTGAGCCATCCAGGTCAGGACATACAGTCTTTTAAATCCTTATTAACATAGCACAGGGAATGAAAACTATGCATGGGGCCCACTGAGTTACTACAGATGACCAGAAAGTCATGGTGATATCAGAGTCATGTGACAGGAAGAGAGTGCCAGAGTTATGATTCTGACCCTTGGCTTGTTCCTCACTATGGTATACCACCTGGTACATGCTTCTTGTCCCCAACAATTTGGCCCTGCTGGCCATAGTCCTGAGCTCACTGGTTTCAAAGTCAGGACTATGGACAGCAGGCCAAAATTTCTGGGTACAAGATGCATGTTAAGTACCAGGCAGTGTACCATAGCAGGGAAAAAGCCAAGAGGTAGAACAATGCAATAATCTTTTTCATTGTTGAGTGATGCTGTCTCAGTGTCCAGCAGCAGTTATGACCTGCATGCAAAAAAAAGGAGGATGCATAATACTCTTACTCTTCATGCAATAAGTCTAAAGGCAGTAAGAAATGGAAGATCTGATAGGAAGAGGTCTGGCAAAATCTTACAAATCCCACAGAGATAGCTACATTGTTAGAAACTAACATGAGTCTCATTGACACCTTTAAAACCAACACATTTCCATCGTGATTTAGGCTTTCTTAGACCACAGCTCACAAGAATGTGTTAGTCTTTCAGGTGCCATGTGATTCCTGCTTGTTAAATCTTACAGTACATCTCGTACTATGTATGCTATAAAAGGGCCATGCTGGCATATAGATAGATCAATATCAAATCCTTTTTAAGACTATGAATCATGCTTTGATCCTGGCAGAGTGCTAGTACAGTCCTACTAAGATGACTGTATCTGATTACACCAGCAACAAGTTAGCATCTGCAGCTCATTCAGCATCAAGCTAAAGATGAAATAATAATAAATGCAGCATGGATAACAAGTGCTCTTATATAGTTTATAGCAACAGTGAAAGCCCTCCAGCAATCACAGTATGGCTCTCTGGACAAGACTCTTAAAATTGCATATAGAAAGCACTTATCACTATGCAGAAAAGTCACAGTTGCTTGGCTGAAAACATATTAACTGTTTCTTCTCACTTATTTGCAACCAATGGACTAGAGAACAGTGATCGTCTCTTACTTGTTTGTCCTCTGGCTGTAATTGGGCACATTCCATAGAACCAGGAGTTTAAATCCTGCTTCCGTAGATGGCATATTTCTTCATGTCATCTCTAAAGACCATCCTGAGTCAATATTTTGCAAAAGGATGAGCGAGAGCTTGTTCCATGGGCCTCTATATAAAGATGATTCCAAATGTCTCATCCTTGCCATTTCATTCTACCCCTCCACCCCTGGTTCTGATTATTTGAACAGAATGTGAGTTGAAACTGTGATCATTTTCTCTCTATGAATGTCTATAAAATATATACATTTCCAATATCATTTGTGTGTCAGTAAATCACAATACACAATGCTGATATATGTATAGCTGACATGTTTTGTGCATATATTGTTCCTAGCTGTACTGTGGGCACAATTATACATTTTTACTTGTTCATGTTTATGGTTCAGTACTGATGTAGTTGGCAGTCCCAGTTCTGAGATGGTAGATTAGATGCCTTCAGAATTGCTTACCATTTTTCATCACTAAGTAAGCAATTCTAAGCTTGGAAGTAAATCCCAGTTTAGTCAATGGAGCTTACTTCCAGGAAAAGAGTTAGGATTGTATCCTGTCAGCTCATTATTATTTTCCAAAAGAGAGAGAGGGGGGGGGGAAGTGCACATACTATCAACCATAAATTCTATACAACAACTCATTTGAAGGATTATACATCAATTTTCACTTATCCCTGTGTTCATCTCTGACCAATCATTACCTATTGGATTTATCACTTGTATATTTTACTTTACCCAGTTTCAAAGTATATTATTTACTATTAAATACCACAACAGGATATTATCTTATCTCTAATATCACTAATAATTCATATAAATCATTTCTGGCCAGCCTTTAGCACTTTGTAACTTGTTCCTATTACAGTATCCTATTTTAAAGCATATCAATTACTCCTAAGCTACACATCAAGATATTTTCTAATTTATAGGCATCCATAACACCAAACAAAGCAAAACAAAATGAAACAGAAAAAAATATCAAAAACAGAAAAATCGTCTTATACAGATATGCACTGATACCTCAACAGTCCTTAATCTCATTTCTCCTTCCCAATTGAAATTATATTTATAACATACAACTTTGTCACCTATCAGTATATATTATTTACTGTCAACATTATACCATACTTCCACTTATGTCTATATTCAACTCAACCTTTTTCATTTAAAATAATATTTTATATCTCTTAAATTACCCATTCCCAAGTATAGTATTTGCAACTGAACAGCTTAACAACATATTTCTTGTCTATAAAGAACAAAGGAAGAAAAACAAAGAAACAATCTAAACCAAATCAAATCTTTGAGAGATAATTAAAATATAAGCCAAGGTTCATTTCATTTATACATATATGTCCCCTCTAATCAATTTTTAATAATTAAGTTTATAACCTACAACTTTGATGTTACCCTATTTCAACAGGGAAATAAAAAGCAAAAAAAAAAGGAAAAGAAAGGCTAACAACTATTTATCAGCACAGCAACATATTTTCTTATCTACTCAATTTCAGAAAATATTTCATCATAATCAATCCTTAATTTCATTTCTCATTCAGACTATCACCAAATAATACCTATTTATCTGGAAAGAAACGCCTAAAAAAACATATAAAGTTAATTTGTCAGTCTTAATCCTTAAATTCACATTCAAACAACCCTCAAACTGAACCAGATGAAATACAAATATCCCCCAATCATATATCTTGATTTTCTTCCTATAGGTCTGTAATTTTCTTTTCTTCACAAGCATGACCAAATGTCTAAATTCTTTGAACAATTTCACAATCTTATCTCTAATAGTTAGCCATTTGCTGTCTCTTGTACTTCCCCACCCCCCAATTTTCTTTCTTTCTGTAAGCCAAAGTTTTTGAAAGCCTCTTTTTACCAACTTCAGCTTCACATAACCAGGTCCCTTCATTTTCTTTTGGCTTGTTCTTTTTCTTCTCATTTTTGTGTGAATACCTTTTATAAACTCCCTCTTTTTTCTATCCAGTCTTTATGTGGTTTCTTCTTGTCTCCTTTTGATTACTCTTTTGTTCATTATAATTTTCCAACTTTATCCTGGGAAGGTATTGTCTATCCAAAGCCAGTTTCTCTTCATACAAAGTGTCTTCCTCTGCATCATCCTGGCTATTTTGCACCAACTTTTCCTCATTGTCCTCAGCAGTGTTCCCTCTAAGCTGTTGAGTCTTGTGAGCAAAAATTCCACTTTGTGAGCTACCGGCATTAAAGTTGTGAGCAGGTAATTTGGCTACTGCACCAATTAGTTTGCTATGGAGCTGTCCTTCCTGAGCTAAGACAAAAATCTGTGAGCCGGAGGCTAAAAAACCATGAGCCAGCTCACACTAACTCAGCTTAGAGGGAACACTGGTCCTCAGTTGTGTGCACATCCTTCTTACTTCCAAACACGCTCTGACAAGCTTCTTCAATCCCCCTTTGTATTGCCTCCATAAGTATTCTCCAAAATTGTTCAACAGATATTTCTCCAATTTCTATGTTTCCCTCCAGCTCCTCCTGCTCTTCAGTATCGTCTCGACACGCCATCTCCTTTTTTCTACCCATTTTTTCTGTCACATTTATTCATGTTGCAATAGTCATTTCACAGGTCTTACTCTGCCTGCTCAACTTTACTCCTGCATATCTTTGCCAAGAGTCAACTCCCTCCCCCCAAAGAAGAAGAAACACTTGCCCAGTTATTCCTCCTGTTCGATTCCTGGCCGCTTCTCCTCCGCTTTGAGATTAAAGTCGTCTGGGGGAGTTTCCCCCCCCTTTCTTCCAAAAATCGCGACTTTTCTTCAAGTTACAAATGTTGATACCCGTACTTCTTTTCTTTTCCTTCTCCTTGTTGTATTTTAAATTAAAACTCCAAAGGTGTGAAGTATTCTTCTTTACAAATATAATTAAAAAGGGTGATTGGCTGCAGCTGTGTGGAGAATGACATCCATGTTCCACTCCACAAGCCGCTCCTGCTTCGAGGCAGTAATGGACACCCCCCACAATTGCTAGTTATGGGAGGGGCCAGAACAAAGCCCCCTGCTCCAAAACTCTCTACAGGAGTTCTGGCGAAGTTTTCCCAACTGCCGGGAGGCTTCAAAGAGAGCAGGAAGGGATCGGGCAGCTCGGAGGAAGCCTCGAGCTGCCTGTCGCTGTGCAGCCACAGCCTTAATAGACCTTTTTTGAACCGCCATAGGGCTTTTGAGGGTGAGCCTCTTTTCCTGCTACCTGCAGGGAGATGGAGGCTCCCCTCCGCCCTGACGATCCCTCCCGCTGACTGCATCCTCTCAGTGAGGCCATAAGCTGTGTTGAACCAGTCAAGCACAGGAGATCTAGTGAAGGAGCGATCAAGAGCGGGGTCAAGATAAAGACCAACAATGAACTGTGAGTTAAGGCGTGAACTGTGAGTTAAAATGAGCGAACTGTCTTCAGAAGAGAACTCCCCCCAAAGGAAAAACGTTTTGAGCGATCGGAATTGTGCTGAGAGAGGGATGCCTCTCAGATGCATTTACATAAGTGGAGGAGAGGGGGGAGAGATGATTGTAAATGGATACTTTGAAGCAAAATCCCACCCCTGAAACCTCTTAAGCAATTGAATCGTGCCGAGAGAGGAATGTCTCTCTGACGCATTTATAAAAGTGGAGGAGGGGGAGAGAGAGAGAGAGATGGTTGTAAACGGATATTTCTGAAAGACTTTATTTTTAAGCGTATAGGTCTGTTGTGGGAGATATCCATGAGCATTTAAGCGATTAAATAGCATAAAGCGGTTTTCAGAGTCGGGGAGAAAGCGATTTTATATTGAAAATAAAGTGTTAAAATGGAGGACACTCCAAATAAATTGTCGAAAACAACTCCGAGAAGAAGGGAAGTAGACGTTATTGCACTTATAGCAGAAGCCACCAAGCCGATTCTGGAGTGACTTGTTGGTATTAACCATCAGCTTGCCAAGATAAATCAACAATTTGTGTCCCGGCAGCTCCAGTTGGGAACGATAGCAGAAAATTGGAACTGAGGGCTTTTAAAGCAAAAAAGATGGACACTAAATTAAACAGTGATTTCAACAAGAAAAGGAGGAAAAGTACAAGAGAAACAGGAAAGATTTACAAGGACTTAATTCCTTCCTTGCAAGTGTTCTCAGAAAGTGTTATCTTAAATCCTGCTAAGAAAAAAGAGCTTGAATTTGCCTTCACAATCAAGAAACTTTTGAGATGCTACTGGGCCCCGAGGGCAAGACCAGAGAGGAAGAGGCTCAAGATTGGCAGTTTTATCCCTTTGAAGATGGAGGAAGACTGGGCTGCAGAATTTGTTGTTGTTGTTGTTTTGTATATAAACTCTCCTAAAAAGGAGAGAATTTTATTGCTTTTCATATAGAAAGGAGGGAGGGTATATAGTGGGATAAAGAAAAGGTCGAGTGATGTTTTCATTAGTATGTTAATCTGTTAGTAATAATAAAAAAATTCTTCTTTGGCTTCATTGTATTGTCAATCGTCTTTCATCATCTCAGTAATAAAAAATTGTTAAGAAATTAGTAGTGTCCCACTGTTACGTTGTTAATAAAAACTTTTCAAACGCCTTGCAAGCTGTTCTTCTATCTTCGGGCTGGTTTCTCCTCCGAAAAGACAGGAAGGATCCTCCTCCTCATTCTCTTCTCCAGCTTTTTAACTTCTCTTCCAGGTCTTCGCTTTTCACTCACCGCCTGCAACTGCCGCTTTCGTCATCCGACACGCCTTCCCGATAAAGTCCCCAGCTTTTAGAACAATTTTTTCTCTTTTTATGTCTTTCGACTTTAAAATAAACGCTGTCGTTCTCATACCTGGATTCCCCATCCGCACCTCCGCTTTAAAGGCATTTTCCTCGTTCATCGCAGTTCATGGCTTTTCAAAAAGATTCCCAGAAGAGACTGTCATTCAAACCAGAAGCGCCTCCCTTCTTGTTGCGCAGTTCTTTTTCCAGCTCCGACATCTTATTATTTGTTTACATTAGGCAAAGTTTGCAAAGTGCAGTCAAAATATAAATCTTCATAACTTTCTTTCAAACATTTCATCACCGGGTGACACCTCCCTCCTCAGCTTTCGTTCCCCCCCCTTTTCTCCTCTGAAATGTCTTTTTAAACGGGAGTACAGGAATCCCCTCCTCCTCTTTCGCTGGGGGGAGGAACGTGCTTAGTTTCTTTTCATCGTAATGATCGACAACTTACAATTTCAGCTGCTCCTTTTCTTTTTGTTCGAATTTTCGCTTCATCACTCTGGTGGTGTCTGGCGGCTCCGCTAAGCCCCGTACGGGGCCGCGAATGTGGCGAGGTTCATTGGGGCATGAGGGGAGCCTCAATTTCTAACCTTCCGGTCGAGAAAGAGGCTTCTCTCCTCGCGCGCCCCGAGTCGGAGCCCCTCTGGGGCTCGTCCGGGTCTCCGCTTGTGCGGATCCCCCCCTCAGCCGTGGGCGGGTGAAGACGCCCTCGGGAGCGTCCTGAGGTTGCGTCCGCCATTCGCAGAGACCAAACCGGAAGCCCCGGGCTGCAGAATTTGGAGTGAACTTCTAAGAAGCTATTAAGATTTTAGAGAGTCTTAGTGTAGATGTAAAGGCGGAAGGACTCTGAAAATTGCCTTTATGAAGCAAGCTGAATGAGATGCTCAGGAAATCTTCTCATAACAAGTAACAAACAAACTAACATATCTGCTTAGAAAGACAGGTTCTCACAAAGTATATTGTTCATTAACAGCTTTTCTTTTTTTATTATTAATGGTAGCTTAACAGGAAATGATTTCCTAACCTTGGGTTTTTAGTGTAGTGTGGGCTGCTTTTCTTTCTCCCTAGTTGTAGTTACCCTTTCCCTATTTTTTCTTAGTAGTTTTTGTAGTATTTAAAAAAAATCCCCTCCAGGGGCTTTAAAAAAAATTGTTTGTTCCTCCTGCAGTTCCTCATAGATCCTCAACTAGTGTGCCATGACATTTAAAACTAAACAGTACCTATCTACCCAAGTGTTTTGAAAGTACTAGGAGTAATCCAGAGTAATCAGTTTTGCCACTGATTTCACCAAAATGTGAGCTCAACTTTTGACATAAAGGGGAAGAACACTTAGGACAGAGTGGTTTGTGGTTTTTGTTAACCTGAATAGGGTTTTATGAAGACAAGGATCTTCTTCCCTCTTTCATTAGCAAATCCAACACTACAACAAAATTCACTTTGCAAGTTGGTAGGCTGCTGAAGTATATGGATTGGATCCAGCCTAGATCTTCCCATGGATGAAAAGATGGAATGTGATTTTCCTGCATCCTGTGGCAACCCAAAATGCCCCCTGCAATTCTGTCTTGGAGGAAGCTCCCTCTTCCTAAGGGAACAGGTTTTTAAGGGGGCATTTGGGGCTGCTCCAGGAAGGGGTGGGAAAAATAATGCTTTGTGGGTGGAAATACTTCTGCCCACAGATATATTAGTCTGGATTCAATTCTTTAATACCACTTTAGGGGTGTGGGCCTGATTTTCCTTATTTGTATATTCAATGCCCTGGTTCATACCTTTCCTGGGTACTGATTCTCCCTCCCCTATAATGGAATAGGATGCTAACAATCTCTCTCCATGACCCAGATTCTTGACAGTGTAGTGGGACAGACCCTTCCTTTTGTTTTAAGTTGTGCCAGTTGGTGAAATGGTGTTTTATGCATTTTGTGATCTGCATGGTGCATCTGCTCTTCAGCTATGCTAAGAGGAACATTGTCATGAGCAATTCATGAATGAGAGCTAGGTCATCTAGCACAGTGGTTCCCAAACTTTATATATATAGTTTATTTATCATTTTCCATTGTATAAAGAAAACATAACCTAATCATTTACATACTTTGGAGTTTACATTATACATTTCCCCCCATCCATCCCAAACTTTTTGATATGGTGACCTAGAAGTCCATATCTACCTAGTATGGTGACCCATCGAGGCTGGACCAAGGGTTTTGGATGCCCTAGGGAAACTATGACCTTGGCAACCATCTAGTTCAGAATTCCACTTTCTACAGTGGCTAACCAACTGTTGAAATCAACAAACATCACACAATGGATGCAGCTGCAACAACTATGAACCCAAAGCTAGTGACATTGCAACATACACAGCCTTTTCATGTGGATGTTACATTCCAACCTTTGACCACTCTCTCCTTCTCCATTACACCCTTGATCACCCCTAAGATTCTAAGAAACTCACTCTGGTAACCATCAGGACATGTTTTACTTGATCAACATGTATATGCAGTGAAGAAAAAAACAACAACTAATATATAACATGGAAGATACTGTTTCTAGGGTCAAATCTTGTTTTCCAAAATACAGAGCAGCAATGGAAAGGGAATGGGAAGCCATTAGGGAATAGTGGCCCATGAATCACTTCCAGAGGCTTTACACCTTACTTTTCGGTCCCAACCCACAGGTAGGGAAACACTGCTCTAGTATACCTAGGGAATAGAAGATTATCAGATAGGAGGTGGAGGAGTAGGAGTTGGAGTTGGATTTATACCCCACCCTTCACTCAGAGTCTCAGAGCGGTTTACAGTCTCTTTTCCATCTTCTCCCCAGACACCTTGTCAGGTAGGTGCGACTGAGAGAGCTCTGAGAAAACTGCTCTTAAGAAAATAGCTCTGAGACAACTGTGACTGACCTGAGGTCACCCAGCTGGCTGCATGTGGAATCAAACCTGGTTCTCCGGATTAGAGTCTGCTGTTCTTAACCACTGCACCAAACTAGGCCTCAGAGAGAAAGATACTGTCTGCATTAGTAAAGGTAAAGGTTCCCTTGCTCGAAAGCCAGTCGAATCCGACTCTAGGGTTGCGGTGCTCATCTCCGTTTCAAAGCCGAAGAGCCAGCACTGTCCGAAGATGTTTCCGTGGTCATGTGGCCGGCATGACTAAACACCAAGGCGCACGGAACGCTGTTACCTTCCCACCGAAGTGGTACCTATTTATCTACTTGCAATTTCTTGCTTTCGAACTGCTAGGTTGGCTGGAGCTGGAACTAGAGACGGGAGCTCACCCCGTCTTGCGGCACCCGGGTCTTGAACTGCTGCACTACTGACCTTCCACAGCCTGCAGTTCAGCGTCTTAACCACTTGAGCCACCGCAGCTCCTAGTTGTCTGCATTAGGGATGGGTATAAATGGGCTGAGGAACTAAAGTTCATCATAAATTTTGGCCTGTTCAGGATTCATGAAATGAAGTTTGTGAACTGAAGAACTGGGACAAACTACCATGAATTTTGGTGCAATTTGTGGTGGCTTGTGACAGCTCATGAAAAGCAGAAAGGGGTTCATGAGAAACAGCTGAGCAGCTGGAAACTCCCTGCCACTCAGCTGTTTGGTTTAAATGACTCAGAGCTCCCCACTGCTCAGCTGGGAACAGAAAACAGAGTTTAAATGCTCCCCACAAAAAGTCACAGGAAGCAGAAAGTGGGGTTTAAATGGCTCCTAGCCATTTCAACCATGCTTTTATATCCCCGCAACTTTTCATAGGGATAAGAAAGCAGGGCCAATATAAATGGACCTGCTTTCTGCTTCCTGCGAAAAACCATGGGGAGCAGAAAGGAAGATTTAAATGGAAGGGGTGAAGTACCTTTCCAGGGGCACTTCACTCCCACAACAGCCAGGAGAAAGGTGGGAGGCAAGTCCCTTCCTGAGAGACACCCCCTTTCTGCTGGCCGCTGTTTTTCAGGGTGTCTCCTGCAGTCCTTTTAAAGTTTAAAGAGTATTGTGTAGTGGGAGCCGCATGGATCGACGACAGACAACGACGTGGTGCATAGCACGCTTTATTAGGCACACAACAAGACAAAGACAAACGGCCGGCAGGCCAACTATATACACACCTGGGGACCACCCCTTGGTCACCATTGGTGGGTTTGAATCTCCCGCCATGGCTCCCATTGGTTCCCCAGTGGAGGGACTAGGATCCTAGTCCCCATTGTCTTCCCAGACTGAAGCTCGGGTATATGCGCTGACCTCCGGTGGCGGTCAGTGGACACAACAAAGAGACTGCAGAAGATAGCCTAAAAGAGCTGCACAGCAGGGAGCACCTCCGCACCATGCAGCTGTTGTTCATGCTGTTTTGCACTCCCTATAAAGATAAAAGAGTGGCTAGGAGCAGCTTGTTTCTCACCTCTCAGCTGTTTTGGGCTGTTTTCTGGGCTTTCTGCAAACCCCATTTAAAGGGACTGAGCCACATTTTCCTATTCGTGCCCAATCCCTAGTCTCCTTGCTGGCACAAAAGCCGTACTAAAATTTTGTCACTTGAGATTTTCTAAATCCACTTGCAGTTTAATTCAGAAGTCTTATCTTTTTTCAGGCACTATTCAAGGCTCAGCTTCTTATTCTGACTGTTTTTATCTATAACTTGGAAAAATGTTACTGTTCCCTTGTACGATGTACTGCAGTGCTTCTGATATATGTTTTTCCCCAGACAATCTTGCTTCCTCCCCCCCCATCTATTTTCTTCTTATGAATTCAGTGTAGAGTTTGATTTGCCTGATTTCTGCAACACGGCAGTCAAATGTCAGCTCTTATTCTATCACCATGTAATGAGAACATGGAATAGGACAAATAGGTTTCTTGGCACTCCTGCTACAGGAAGAAAGAAATCAGGTTTGCTGTTCCCTCCAGCACCATCAGGGTTGAGTTGAAGTTAATTTTACTCTGTGTCTAGAGTTCATTCTGGGAAAGGATTCTGCTTAACGTCCCTATTTCTAGTTTACATGAGTGCTTCACTTCTGACTTTTGGGCTCCATTTTTATCTTTCTGATCTGGCTTTGCTTTGATTTTAACAGGTATCTCACAAAGAAAATTTGGAGCTGTTGATATACTTGTAAAATATTCAGTGAAAGGTGTTTAGTGTTCAGCATTCAGTAGAAGCAATGGTTTTGCTCCTCACTGCTAAAAGATAAGGGAAGGTGGGTGAAGAGGAAGGTAGGGATGCAGTGTATTTTGACATACAAACTTATTATGTTCAAAGCTGTTGATCGGGCAGCAGTTCATGTCCTATCAGCTACAAATGCCTGCCAAACAGATTTTTGTTTGGGTTTTTGCACAACTGCACATGTGCAAAGACACTGCCAATTCAAACTGATTGGCAGCCATTAGAGTCATTGCTTAGGTGAATACTGAAGGGTAGGATTTCACTAAAACATAATATTTATTCATGACTTTTCCAATGACTTTTGACTGATCTAATTGTCTATTGAAACAATTTCTGAGCACAGCACTTATACAGCAAGAATGGGATGAGGAGTAGAAAATTGAGCTATATGAGAATGAGTCAGCTGGACTGAGGCAAGGAGTGGAGAGCACATGGTGAGTCGTTGCTAGAAGGTAAGGGTTTTTTAAATCTTTCTCCCTTTGCCTTCCTAGCTGTTGAGTGGGAAGCTGAGAGTGAGTTGGGTTCTTTGTAGCCTGATAGTGGTTCTGTTTGGGGCTGTTTGTGTTTTGGGGGTTGTTGGAGGCTGAGTGAGTTGCTGTGGAGTGCTGTTGATTGCAAGCCCCACCCCCTACTGTGCTGCGTTCTTCTGTGCTTGGCAGGAAGTGGCCTTTTAAAACAAAGGGCTGCTTCTTGCCAGAGGCTCTTGCCCTGTGGCTCTTAGCCCGTGGGACTTGTTTGGAGGCCTTGTACATACCTGAGAAGAGGACTGCTGCTGAGTTATAGAGAGAGAATTGCTGGAAAATAGCCATTTGGTCAGTCTCAAAGGTTTTTTTTATCAGTATTTTTATTGAGTTTATAGTATCGTCAGCCTGTCTCATACATATTAACCAAGTAGATAACAAGATTACATAAAGATCCTATAACAACACTTATCTTTACCATCAGCACAGAGCAATACATAAGTCAAATTACATTTACATACACCTTTCGCACTTTTCTTCAATTTAAATATCTCATCTGTGTTGAGTAAAACCTACTAATACAATTTCCTTGAAGTTTACTTGCTAGCTTTTCAAGCATCTCTTACAAAACTTTCTATCAATAATATAGAACCATCCTACCTTATTTTCCTTCAACTTAAGACATTTTCTTTCCTCCAGTAATCTGCTGACTCATTGTTTCCACAATATAGACAGGGTTTTATATTTCACATATTTTTGAGTTCATTTTCCTTTAGTACATTTTTTCCCTTTTCTGCCACTCTTTATACACCTTTATACACCTTAAATTCATTAATCTTTTCTTACATGCCATTGTAACCTATTTAACTAAGGGATTTACACTCCTACTTTTAGGCTTAAATTTGTATACTTTTTTAATACTATTCTTCAATTTTTAACCTGCCTGGACTTTATCTTAACTACCATACTTGGTCTACAACCACCATGTTTAATCTCCTACCATCATTCCTCCTACTGACCTCCCGGCATTAACCTTCTAAGCATAATTTCCGACCAAATTATAACCTTAACACATAGCTTAATCTACTTCCCCCAACTCTAATTTCCCCCTCATCTTCGCTTTTCACATTATGCTTACTGAATAAATCCTATTCCCACCTGAGTCTATTCTTTCCTGTACCCATCACCCTTCTACTATCACAAATAAATAAATACATAAATCGTTAAATTAAGAGTCATTTTTCCATTTCATCAGTAAATGAATACATAAATAAGTAATTTGAGGGTCATTTTTCCATTTCATCCTATATTCAGAGAAAAACCAAACTTTCTAACTTCTTATTCCCACTTGAGTCTATTTTTTCCTATATCTAACACCATTCTACTATCACAAATAAATAAATACATGCATAGTTAGATTAAAAGTCATTTTTCCATTTCATCACTAAATACATACATAAATAGGTAATTTAAAGGTCGTTTTTCCATTTCATCCTATATTCAGAGAGAAACCAGCCTTTCTAGTTTTTATACAGTTTGTTCTTCCATCTAATCATTTGTAATCTCCTCTTCTGTCTCAACATGTCCACTTGTCTTCTTCCTTTATTCATTCCTTGTCTTCCTATTCTCACCTCTCTGGTTTTCAGCTAATCTATTTCCCCTATTTTGTTACTGTTCCCTTTAAATTTTCAAACCCGATGTTTCCTTCTTATAACCCTTCTGTCTCTTTCTTTTTCATTTTTCACCCGTTGTTTCTTTCCCTTTGGTAGTTCAGACTTAACACAAGATGGTAACAATGTCTTTCCCCCCTTTAGGGGGCTTTTTCACCCAGTAGGAGTTGAGTTTTTCCATTGTCTTTATCAACTCTAAATCTTTTTCCTGTTGGCAGTCCTCTGAGATTTCCTTCACATTAGATTGCTCCTGTTTTTCCTGTTCTTCTACCCCTTCATTTTCCGTCTGTGCGTTATGCTTTTCTTTCAACAGTCCCGCAAACGCCGCTTTGCAACCCTCTTTAGCTGCCTCTTTCACCATTTCAAGGAATTGCTCTACCGTCATCTCACCTACATACAAAGTCTCCTTAGGCTCTCCCTCCGTATCCATCTTGCCTTTCATTTTCAACCAATCTTCAAGTCCAACTATTCAGAATTTATCAGTCTTTACCCTTTTTTCCACTAAGCCACTCTGTTACAAAGACGCCAGTAAAAGTCCTTCTCTGCCCCAAATCAAGTTCCATTCCATGATCAAGTCCTGAAGTTCTCGTTTCATGATCAAGTCCCGAAATTCTCGTGGCCGCCGTCATTCTTCAATCCGGACCTTTCCGCTCGGGGGCTTTCCCTTTTTCATTTAACAGACCAAAATAGTTTTACACTCCAAGATAGATTTACCCACACATCGCTTTTTCTCTGTTGCTGTGGTTCTTTTATTTCTTTGTATAATTAAAAGGACGGAGGAAGCGTCTAAGAGGAGCATGGCGGCCATGCTCCTTCCATCCCTCGTTTCTGCTTCGGGGTCATTCCGGTCACCCCCCGCTTTGCCAGTACACGGGAGGGGCCAGAAAAAGCACCGCTTGCTCTAGCCCCCTCTCTGGGGGGGCTAGTCAGACTCTCCCAAAAACGGGAGGCCCGAAAGACAACGAGGAAGGCTCGGGCAGCTCAGAGCAAGCCGAGTGTCTGCCCGTCAACGCGCCGTACCAGAAGCTCATCAGTCTCAAAGTTTTCAGGGTACATCACCACAACAAGTGTTTATGTTGGACTTTGAGGGAAGTTCCTGGAGGCTGTAGAAGGCTGTAGAAGATAGCATTGCTCCTAGAGACATGGATAACAAAGGATCTATTCCAGTGACCTGCCAAGGTTTTCTGCCTTGCCAAGAAATGCATTAAACATGCTGCAAGTGCAAGCTTATAAGAATGCTTGAGGAGGTGGGAGAACTCAAGGCACAAATCTGTACACTGAGGAACATCATGGAGGGAGAAAGGTTTTTAGATGTGACAGAAGAGGGGCTCCTGAGAGAACGGCAAGAGCTAGAAAATACTAAGCAAGAGGAAGGAAGTAACAAGGAACAGGTGGGTGAGTGGAAGAATGTGACTTCGAGGATTAAGATAATCAGGAAACACTCACTGCCAATGGAGCTGCAAAGTCGCTACCAGCCACTTCTGATGGTGGAAAATCAGAACAGCACACTCCGACATCGAAAGGATGTAACTGACACAGATCAGAATAGCACACTCCCAGATCGAAAGGATGTAACTGACACACAAACACATAGGCAGAGAGGGAAACAAGCTATCCCATGGAGGAAGAAACGAGTAGTGGTGGTTGGTGACTCCCTACTGAGAGGATGGAAGAAGTTGTGTGCAGATCGGACAAGGAATCTCGAGAGGTTTGTTGTCTTCCTGGAGCATGTATCCAAGATGTGACTGAGAGAATTCCAAGACTGGTCAAAACCTCTGACCGCTACCCACTCCTGCTGATCCATGTGGGAAAAAATGATACGGGCCAAAGAAACAATTGAAAGGATCTTCAAAGTCGACAAGGCTGTGGGCAAGATAGTGAAAGATCTGTGGGTACAGGTGGTGTTCTCCTCCATTTTACCAGTTGAGAGCCATGGAGCTAGAAGGGAGAACAGGATACTGGAGGTGAATGGCTGGTTACATAGATGGTGCCATTGAGAGGGATTTGGCTTCCTGGACCATGGTATGTACCTCTGACATGAAAGACTGTTGGCGATGGATGGGGTGCACCTTACAAAGAATGGGAGGAATGTCTTTGCTGGAAGACTTCACACCTGATCAGGAAAGCTTTAAACTGAAGCCATCGGGAGAGGGAAGAAAAAGCCTGATGTTTTGTAGCATCCCCAACATTGTTCAAGAAAGGGAGTGACCAGAGATCTGATAGGTATCACTGAGACTTGGTGGGATGAGTCTCATATATGGAGCACAACGATTGAAGGGTATACCTTGTTCAAATGAAACAGAATAAACAAAAAAGGAGGCAGGGTGGCACTATATGTCAAGAGTGAATACACTTGCACTGAAATTCAGGATTTCGAGAGTTACCCTGTTAAAAATGTATGGGTAAGGGCAGAGGGAGGGAAAAAATAAAGGGATATTGTTGTGGGGATATACTACAGACCTCCGAACCAACCGGAGGAAATGGATGATGCATTTGTACAACAGCTTGCTAAACTTTCACAGAGACAGGAGGTAGTGATTATGGGAGATTTCAACTATCCAGATATTTGCTGGAAATCTAACTCTGCTAGACATGGGGCATCTCGCAGATTTTTGAATAGTCTTGCGGACAAATTCATCTCTCAGAAGGTAGAGATGGGAACCAGAGGATCTGCTATCCTGGATTTAATTCTAACAGGGAAGAACTGGTTACTGAAGTGAGTGTTGTGAGATCCTTGGGGAACAGTGACCATGTCTGCTTGGAATTTGACATAGAGAAGGATGTGAAACCAGGACATAGTAGGACTCGTATCCTGGACTTCAGGAAAGCTGATTTCAAAAAACTCAGAGAAATATTAGGTAGGATCCTGTGGCTGGAAATGCTGAAGGGGTAATCTGCACTGGAAGGAGGGGAGATGCTGAAAAATGAAGTGTTTAAGACACAATTGTAAACTGTCCCGGTGAGAAGGAAAGGTGGGAGACGGGTAATGAAGCCAAGGTGGCTGAACAAGAAACTCTCTGAAGAGCTGGGACTAAAAAGGGAATTGTACAGGAAATGGAAGGAGGGACAGATTACTGAGGGTGAGTACAAGAAGCAGGCTCGAATCTGTAGGGATGGTGTCAGAAAGGCTAAAGTGCAGGTGGAGCTGAGACTTGTGAGGGATTCTAAAAATAACAAGAAAGGTTTCTATGCTTATGTTCAGAGCAAAAAGAAGAACAGGGATGGGGTAAGCTCTTTACTAGGGGAAGACGGTCAAGCCTTAAAAGGCTTACTCAACTCTCACTTTGCATCAGTCTTTAACCGTAAGGTGAACTGTATACAAACTGAAGAATGCAGAACAAGGAAGGAGGAACTGCCAGTCAAGAGTAAGTAAGGAGATGGTTAGATAGCACCTAGCTGCCTTAAATACTTTCAAATCTCCAGGGCCGGATGGCTTGCATCCCAGGGTGCTAAAAGAAATTGAAGATGTTATTTCAGAGCCTCTGGCTCTGATCTTTCAGATTTCCTGGAGTACTGGTGTTGTGCCGGAAGACTGGAGAAGAGTGAATGTTGTCTCGATCTTCAAGAAGGGGAAAAAGACGGACCTGGGAAACTACAGGCCTGTCAGTTTGACATCAATACCTGGGAAAATTCTAGAGCAGATTATTAAGCGCTCTGTCTGTGAGCACCTTGAACAGAATGAGTTAATTGGTAGTAGCCAGCATAGGTTTATCAAGAATAAGTCATGCCAGACCAACCTTATCTCCTTTTTGTTTTTTTTTTGGCAGAGTTACTAAAATGGTTGACTCTGGCAATGCTGTGGACATAGTGTATCTAGATTTCAGTAAAGCATTTGACAAAGTTTCTCATGATATCCTTGTGGATAAGCTGGTTAAGTGTGGGTGTTGTGAGAAATATGTGTCCCAACACACCCCCTCTGGTTACACCCCCTCTGGTTCGTGTGTCTCCTGAGTGTCGCCTCCTTACCAAAGGCAGAGGTGTAAGCTTGGAAATCACTAAGGCTCTGGCAGAGACATTCAAAGGTCTCTTCTTAAAATAAAACTTATCTTTATTATAGAAAAACATTCAGAGGTTCACCTGGAAAGATGACCAGCAAGATGCTAGGTCAACCTGCCAACACAGCAGAATCCTAGTTCCTCAACATTGTTAGAATACAC
>NW_015169864.1:43653-50416 GCF_001447785.1 Gekko japonicus | reverse complement strand
GATGCATTAACAGAAGCATTGTGTCCAGATCACGGGAGGTGGTAGTTCTGCTCTATTCTGCTCTGGTCAGGCCTCACCTGGAGTACTGTGTCCAGTTTTGGGCACCACATTTTAGGAAGGATGTTGACAAGCTCGAGTGTGTCCAGAAGAGGGCAACCAGGACGGTGAGAGGGTTGGAATCCTAGTCTTATGAGGAAAGACTGAAAGAGTAGGTATGTTTAGCCTGGGAAAGAGAAGGCTTAGAGGGGACAGGATTGCCGTCTTCAAGTATTTGAAGGGCTGTCATGTAGAAGATGGAGCAGATCTATTTTCTCTTGCTTCGGATTGCAAGACTAGATCTAATGGGTGGAAATTACAAAGGAGTCGATGCCGGCTAAATATCAGGAGAAACTTCCTAACTGTAAGAGTGGTTGAGCAGTGGAACAGACTGCTTCAGGAGGCGGTGGATGCTCCTTCGCTAGACGTTTTCAAGCGGAGGCTGGACGACCATCTTTCGGGTATGTTGTAGGGCTATCTTTTGACTATGCTCCTGCAGAGTGGAGGGGGTTGGACTAGATGAAGTCACTGAAAAACCAGCTTTCTGTTTGCGATTGTTTATTTAAGTAGTGACTGCCAAAAGGTTCAGAGCCATAATTTTAAAGACCTATCTGTATAACCAAACAGCTACTTAATTGTATCAACCTTTCTATTGTTTATGTTAATACAAAGTGAACTCATTCCTCTTGCGTGTTCATCTTCTAAGTCCTAGACCTGATGCCTACCTGACCATTTTCCCTCAAAAGTGAAATAAAGCAGTTTGTTAGTTTTGAATTACCATCAGCCTCTCATATGCCATTATCAAACAAAGACAAAAGAAGGGTTTTAGTCGGTCCATCATTTCTTTAGGCTGGGTCAGTATATATGTGTTAAACAACTAGGTGGGAGAGACAGAAAAGCAAGGAAGGATGAAAAGGGACTGCCCAGCCCAAGAAAAGGTTAAAGGGAAGAGGGTAATTGTTATAATTCAATACCTTCAAGAGATGGAGACAGTGAAATAAAGCTTTGTGTTGTTTAAGGAATAAAAAATACTGCATTGATTCCCATTCATGAGCCTTGCCATGCCCACATTAAGAAACAGCCCTATTTGATTGTCATACTGGCATTAAACCTGTGATAGGAGCATGGCCCAGAAGGTAGCAGTGGGTACCGAAAAAGCCCCCCCCTCTCAAAATAAGTAGGGAGAACTAAGGAATTTCCATACTCCCCCCCCCAAGTTTATTTAACTTATTTTCAGTCTGTTTACAAACTTTCCTCTTGATTACATATATGTTTAGAGTTTTTGAGTCACTCTAAACACTCAAAAACTCTAAACAGAATTTCCATACTGAAGGCTGGGTTTTCCTGAGACAAAATAAATCCCACCCCCAGCCTCTGGTATCCCTGGCTGAACCCAGATGAATCCCAATAGGCTGGGAAGGGAGAGTTGCCTCCACTGGCTTTTGCTCCCAGTTTGCTTGCTGCATCTTTTTGCATTGCTTAAGGTGAGAAGTGCCTGCAGTTTCCCAGGCTTCAAAGGGCCAGCACCTTGTTAAAGGTGTGAATCTCTTGGCATGAGCTGAAGGGTGAGAGCACAAGTCCTCTTGGCCTGTGGCTCTTTCCCTGGGGCATGCAGCCAGGGTCCAGTGATTTCACTCAACATTTGGAAGATGTTCTGCCAACACGGCAAAGGTAGAGCAGCAGCAGTTGCATATCTGGAACCCAGGTGCGGCACTGTTGTAGTACAAAACCTGTTGGTCAGCACTAACATCCACACATCAAAAGTGTAGCCTTGGACTCCTGTATTGCTTCTCAGTGGATGGTGGTAGGTTGAATGTGGTGTGGTGTGTCTGTGTGCAGGGGGGTGGGCTCAAATAATTCCTCATGGACTGGTTCACATCATTCCTCATGGATCAAATTCAAAAGGTTGCTGTTCCAGACCACTTATCATCACTGGGGGTCTATCCTGTGGGGTTGCACAGGCACAGTCCTATCCCCCCATGTTATTCAAACTCTACATAAAGCCATTAGGACACATTGTTCATAGTTTGGGGGTTGGCTGTCATCAGTATGCTGATGACACACAGCTCTGTATGTCATTATCCAAATGTCCTGGTGATGTGGTAAAGGTCCTGAATTTGTGCTGTGGATAAATGGCAGAGTGAATAAATGGAAATTAATCCTGACAAGACAGAGGTAATACTGGTTGGGAAGGCCGAGATCTTGAAGGGCACTGTGCTTTCCCACCTTTGATGGAGTTCAGCTCACCCTTGCTGACTTGGTTAAAGAGTTATATTGGATCAAACATTACTGCTGGAGAAGCAGATTAATGCAGCTGCAAAAAACACTTCAGACCAACCCAGTGTATCCCAGAAAATGGCCACGTAACTTGATTTGGCAGAGCTGGTCACCTGAATCCGTGCCACCCCCCAGTATTTGTTAAGGATGCTGACTGCCTAATTATGGAATGGCCCCTGTTTCCTTAAGTTCTTCCTTGCTATTGTGCAGTACTAAATCAGTGAAGCACAAAAGTGCACTCCGGTCTGGACTGTTACAGGAAGAGATAATTGATCTGGTTTGCATAACAGAGACCTGGTTGGAGGAAAATTATGTTATGTCTACCCCAATTTATTCTGCCTGGTTATGCCAGCAGGCCTCCCAGTTCCTAGGTAGGCAACCTAATCTACAAAAGCAACATCATTTGATGCCATTGTCTTCCATCAAACAGGTGGTGACTGGGGAGGTGTGTCAAGAGGAGGAGGAGGAATAGGCTGGATTTATACCCCATCCTTTACTCCGAGTCCCAGAGCAGTTTACAATCTCCTTCCCCTTATCCTCCCCACAACAGACACCCTGTAAGGTAGTTGGGGTGAGAGAGCTCTTTTGAGAACTGCTCTTGAGAGAACACCTCTGAAAGAACTTGTGACTGACCCAAGGTCACACCAGCAGCTGCATGTGGAGAAGTGGGGAATCAAACCCGGTTCTCCCAGATTAGAGTCCATGCTCTTAACCACTACACCAAACTTGCTCTCCCCAAAGAGGACATATACAAGAGGAAGAGCTTTACAGATGAAGCAGTCAGGATAAAACCAGTTACTAACATTGTTGTTCTCTGGTTCATTTTATGTATTTAGTTTGAAAATCTCTTACTTTTCAATAAACCGTAATCTCAAAGTGTTCAAAACGACATGTGAAAATTTGGTGCCTAGATGTGGGGGACAAAAGCACTTGCAAAAATACTTTAAAATCATAGGAATGCAAAAGTGCCAGAGTTCTTACAGTACTGTTTTAGACAACACTGGTTTATTGTGTATTTGCTAGAATGACCTATTGAAAGGGAATATTTAAGAAATGTTTGCCAGTAGGCTTTAGGATTAAAATATTATCTATCTATCAAATTTATATCAAATTTTACATAACACATTAAGAATCCATCTCAAACATCATGCTTTTCAAAATTTTCAGTATGTTTTGATATGTAACATGTTTAAATGTAAAGTGTCTCCTTTTTGGAAATATGACATTATGCTTCATTTTTATAAATAATAATGCTAAATAAATGAGGATCAATAAAATGAAATGCAGGGGACAATGCAGTCCCTAACAATTTCCTCCGCTGACACTCCTGAAAGCACAGCTCTGCATGCAAGATTCCCATCCACCCCCCAACTCTCTAGTCCCCTCCCATAGGCAGAGAAGAGAACTTGAGGGTTGTGAACACACATCACAGCATATATG
The DNA here is from genome assembly GCF_001447785.1 of Gekko japonicus. Classification (NCBI taxonomy): domain Eukaryota; kingdom Metazoa; phylum Chordata; class Lepidosauria; order Squamata; family Gekkonidae; genus Gekko; species Gekko japonicus. The sequence goes on along the minus strand of NW_015169864.1, from coordinate 46,663 downwards.
GAATTGAATGGATCTTGCCCCAAATAAAAATGAAGTTATGTACAACTAAAAGATCCTGATTTACCACTGGGTGGCATTTTTGAATCCTTTGTAGAGGCTAGCATATTTGGAGATACGGGAGCATGACCACTTGGAAGTGCACTTGAGCATGGCCTATTGGAATAAATGGGAGCTGAGCAACAGTTCAGCAGTGCAGTCCTTAGCACAGTTACACCCTTGTAAATCCATTGAAGTCAATGGTCTTAGAAGAGTGTAAACTACACTTAGGTTTACAGTCAGTCATTTATTGGTCAGTACCCAATGGGACCTGCACATGAACATGTCCTGGTGGATGGTGCCCTTAATTTTAGCAGGGGCCTCAGTATTTAAGTTTGGTGCGATGAACTCCTCAATAAAGTACTTACCTAATACAATAAGTTAATGTACTTGAAGATGACAGATTTCTTTCTAACTTTACAATCCCATGATTTCACTAGTTAGTCTGTATAGGATGGCATTGGAAGTATTGGGCCTGGGAGAAAGATCTATGGCAGGATTAGGTGAAACAGTGACAACAGGAGAACTTGTGGCACAACAGTAAACAGATTTTTTTGGAATCAGTTTCAATATACTGTAGCCAAGCACAAGCCACAAAGGAACTCTGCTGCCAAATGGCTAAAATGACTGAAATTATTCAATTTGGTTGGATTTTCAGCAGGGTTTGAGTGTTCCAGGTTTGCTGCTGATCCTGATTCCTACTGGGATAACTTAATTATGCTTTGCTAATTGTCTCTAAATCATATTTATTTGACTTTAATGAACTTACATGGGGTCCCAGCATGCTAAATTAATTTTCTCAAACCCTAACTTTCACCTTTGTTGTTTGCTCCTGTTCAAATAGGAATTGGAAATGAGTGAAAGCAGGTATTCAGTAGCTGTTATGAGAAGCAGTGGGGACCGATGCATCTTTTTAAAACACTATGTCTGCTGTCTTCAGTGGTCCTCAATAGCAGAAAATGATAAAGGAATACTACTGTAATGTCTCCAGTCCAGACAAGTCCAGACAAGTCCAGAGACAATCACCGAGCTTCGCTCCAAGAGACAATGGACTATGCGGATCCTAGCCCGCTCCAATCAGGGGGCTAGGTTCTCGACCGAGAGCCTATGGGACTCTCAGCCAATGTAAATAACCTATAGGGAAGTAGGGGTGTGTTTTGGGTGGTGGTTTCTCGGGGGATATAAGCCGGCCTGCGAGCCAGCCAAAGTCGTTTTGTTCCTGATCGAATAAAGTACGCTTTGCTGAAATCACTCTCCGTCTGCATACTTTTCACTGGTGACGAGGGTGGGATTCATCTCCCTCAGAACAGAGACCGCATTCCAGATATCGCCGTGAGCCGTCGCGCTGAATTTGCCACCACTGCCAGCATCGAGCATCTTTGAGCAGCGCCGCTCACCGCACCTGAGCTCCGAGCATCGCGCCGCTGACTCCGAGAGCAGCACCGCACCACTTCTTCTGAACAGAGACCACGTTCTGGGACATCGCTGGAGTCGCCTTGCCAAAATCGCCTCCGCCACCGGCATCGGGCCCTCCATCGAAGGCGCCGCTCTTTGCACCGTTCCCCAACTTCGAGCACCGCATCGCTGACTACGAGACAGCACTACGCCGCTTCTCCCCTATGCTCGCTGATTCCTGCCGTTCCCGCTGTCACTCCATGTGTAGCAGTAAGATGGTGACCACCAAGGAAAGCATCGCTGCATTTGATATCTCCTGCCCCACACAATGGGAGACCTGGCTCGAGATCCTGGAGAACTACTTCGACTGCCACGACATTGTGGACCTTCGGTCGTGCCGTATGGACACAGTCTTGCTACTCAAGGACCTCATAGCTCCTAAGCAGACCAAGGAGGAACCTTACCCCATGCTGGTGAAGGCGCTGACCAACCACTTTTCACCGAAGCCCACAAAGTTTGCCGAGCGCATGGATTTTTTGCGTGGGCCCAAGGGCTGGATGAGCCAGCCTCCGAGTTCTTGGCCAGGCTCAGATGAGCGGCCACCAATTGTTCCTTTCCCCACTTAGCGGACACCTTGCTAAACCAGTTCCTTGTGGGGCTGAGAGAGTCTAAGCTCTACAGGAGCACAGGAGGCTGGTCAGCCAGGACAACCTGGACCTGGATAAAGCAATTCGGGAGGCTACCACTTACGAGAAGGCCCATCCAGACCGCCGCACCAAGGCGGTCCACCGCACCCAAGCGACTGTCGGCTCCGATGCCTCAGACAAGGAGGAAGTACTACAGGTCTACCAGCATGCATCCCAGCGCCCACATCAATCGTCCTCCAAAACGAGCAAGGGTTCGACCACTTCAGCTCCATGCACCAGCTGTGAGGAAGACCATGAGCACTGGCCGTGCCACTTCCGAAATGCAGTCTGCCGTACCTGCAACAAATCGTGGCACATCTCCTGGGTTTGCCACTCCAAAGGACAATGGCAGAAGTTTTCTGCGCACCAGACCACGCTGGAGCCACCCAGCGACCTCCACTCCAAATCAGCCCACTTCCCACAACACCAGGTCTGTAACTTGCCCCCCGATGGCCCCAACAAGATGCATGTCACGGTCCTTATAGAGGGATCCTCCTATAGCATGGAGATTGACACAAGGTTGACCTACTCCATTATTTCCATGGATACGCTCCGCACACTGTGTCCAAAGGGGGCCCCGCCCCTGCAGAAGTCACAGGGTTTCCGGTTAAAGGACTTCAATAAGAATCCCATGGTGGTGCTGGGCTGGGGCAAGTTCCGGGTACAGTTCCAAGACATTAATGGCACCCTAGACCTGCTGGTGGTGGATAGACCTCTCTCCAGCCTGCTAGGACTCTCGTGGTTCGAGGCCCTGGGACTCTCTCTGAATGGAATCCATCAGGTCAGGTCACGGGATTTTGGTGCGGTATGAATGGAATTTCCCCGCATTTCTGATGGCACACTGGGATGTTTCTCTGCCCCCCCCCTCTCCCTGGATCTAGACCCGGCGGTAC
>NW_015169864.1:43134-43575 GCF_001447785.1 Gekko japonicus | reverse complement strand
TCACCTCGGGGAACAAGGGATTTTAGAACCAGTGGCATCTGCACGGTGGGACAATCCCATAGTCACCCCGGTGAAGCCAAACGGGGATGTGCGCATTTGTGCTGATTACAAATTCACGCTCAATAAGGCTCTGCAGCCACACGCTTATCCGGTGCTGGTGGTGAGCCATGTGTTGGCGGCTTTGGCGGGGGCCCGGGTTTTTGACAAATTGGACGTGGCACAGGCGTATCAACAACTGCCGATTGATGCCACCATAGCCGAAGCCCAAACGATGACCCCCCTATGGTGTCGACTGGAATTATGTCGGAAGCCCTGGCCGAATCATCTACTCAGGACCACTCTTTGCCCCAGACTATATCAAATGGTTGTATTTGCCCTGATAATTTCCCTTCTTTGAATGCAATTTCTGAATGCGAGTGACTATCTGATAACCATGATCGT
>NW_015169864.1:42019-43015 GCF_001447785.1 Gekko japonicus | reverse complement strand
CAGTTGATTGCTGTTAATATCTATATGCCCCCTTACCAAGATAATAATATTCTTAGAGCCCATTGGATGCGGTTGAATGACTACCTTACTAATCACTCTATTAAATATCCTGAGGCTTTCTTTCTATTGGTGGGTGATTTTAATGCTAGAATAGGTAATAACAACAATCAAATTGGTTCTATGCTTCATTGGGATGATGATGAGCATACTCCCTTCCCCTTTCTCCGGCCCAGGCAGTCTAGGGATGCAATAATCAATCAGGCTGGCTACCGTTTGGTTGATCTATGCTCTCATAACAATTTTTTAATACTCAATGGTTCTCCTCAGTATGACGCCTCTGGTAATTACACTTTTGTCTCCCCTAGGGGAAATAGTGTTGTTGATTATGCGATCTTATCTGCCGAATGGTGTGAGAGTATTGTAGACTTTACAGTGGGACTTAGGACTGAAAGTGACCATCTTCCTATTCTGCTGTCCTTTCGATCTAACTGTGAGATCGACAAGCAATGTATTACCAGTCCAGTGGAATTCAACTTGTCCCAACACAAGAAAATAAGTTGTTCCTCTTCCTCCCTGGAACTGATCTCCCTCTGGATGTCTGGTCCCCAGGGTTTGGAGCTAAAGCACAACTTAATTGAAGCAGAGTCATGGGAGAGGGCACTTTTGGTTTATAATTCTATAGTTGATAATATTTCTTCCTTCGCCAAACCAGTGGCCTCTAATACCCAAGCCAGCCAAGCTAGTCTCCCAAATGCCTGGTTTGACAGTGAATGACTGCTTCTTAAAAGTAAACTTAGGCAATCCTTCCGCCAAATCCAGCAAGGAACTTTTGCCTATTCCCCTAATCAGTTTTTTAAGCTCAAAAGAGAATATAGCCAACTGCTAGCACAAAAAAACCCATGTCTTTTACCTGAACAAGTGGGCCAGATTTTTTGAAGCTGCCCGAGCTAATGATACTCGAGCCTTCTGGCTTTTGGCTGGTAAACTTAACTCCCC
>NW_015169864.1:26221-40241 GCF_001447785.1 Gekko japonicus | reverse complement strand
TTTGACAATTCCGGTTTTTAGGAGGATTTTTATGCTTGCAAGTTTCAACCTTTTCCCCTCAGTAGTGGTCTCTGGTAGATACAGGGGTGTGCCGTACAAGGATAGACTTTGTAACTGTAATCTTGGGGAACCTGATTCTATCACCCATATTCTCTTTCGCTGTCCTAAATATTTCGCTATGCGCAATGTTTTGATTCGCCCGCTTCTCCCTGTGCAGAGAGATTTTCTGGATAGGGATTTAAATTTCTTTCTAGCAGACAAGAGTCCAGCAATAACACTATCTGTTGCTGAATTTTTGACTTATGTATGGAAGTCAAGAGTAGTACTCTGTAAATCTCGTAAAGCATGTTAGGATTGCTTTGTTTTTTAAGATAATGGGAATATTGGTTGGTGTTGTTTTAGTACTATCCCTTAAATTTTGCCTTTGTTCTGGTTATCTGTGTTATGCCAATAAAGGTTTTCTGTTCTGACAACACACAGGGGAAGCATTCAAGGTTCACAGAACCGCTCCATCACCTCCTGGATAAGTCGGCACCTTGGGTCTGGGGTCCGCCACAAGCAGCTGCATTACAGGCGGTCAAAGACTTGCTTGTCTCGAATGCGGTCCTGGCACATTCCAATGAGGCACTCCCGGTGGTGCTGGTTTGTGACGCCTCCCCCTACAGGGTGGGAGCGGTACTGGGCCACAGGCTGCCGGACGGCCGTGAGGTCCCAGTTGCGTATTATTCCAGAACTCTATCAACAGCTGAGCGCAATTACGTGCAGATTGATAAGGAGGTGCTGGCAATTGTGGTGGTGGTTAAAAAATTTCACCACTATCTGTATGGGCAGCCCTACACAGTCCTCATATACCACAAGCTGCTGCTGGGCCTCCTGGCCCCCAACCGCCAGACCCCCCAGATGATTTCACCCCGGGTGCTCCGCTGGTCTATTTTCCTGGTGGGGTACTCCTACACTCTCGTCCATCGCCCTGGCAAGGCAATGGGCCACGCAGACGCCCTGAGCCACCTGCCGCTGCTGATCTGTGACCCGGATCCAGCTCCCACCCACCAGATCACTCTCCTGGACACCCTTCCGAATCAGCCAGTCCACGTACTTTGCCGGGTCTTGGACTGGGTGGTGAGGGGGTGGCCCGCGGCCAAAGGAGACCCTGACATAATGCCCTTTGCTTCCCGGAAGGTCGAGCTGTCTTTCCACCGGGGCTGTGTCATGTGGGGTAGTAGGGTGGTCATCCGAAAAACCCTAAGGGAGTGGGTCCTCACCGCCCTTCATGAAACGCACCCCAGGGTGATGCGCATGAAAGCCTTGGCCCAGAGCTACGTCTGGTGGCCGGGGTTGGACCGGGACATAGAAGATGTGGTGAATTGGTGTAACACCTGCCAAGCGTCCCGGCCCGAGCATCCCCGAACCCCGGAATGGGCCTGGGAATCTTCCCACCGCCCCTGGTCCCAGTTACACTTGGATTTTGCGGGACCGTTCCAGGGGCAACTCTTGTTTATCCTGGTGGACTCCTTCAACAAGTGGCTGGAGGTAGTTCCTGTGCCCGTCACCTCCTCAAAGGCAGCCATCCGGGCAATGTGGCGGATCTTCAGCGCCCAGGGAATCCCCAACATGCTGGACATGGACAACAGGACGGCATTCACATCAGCGGAGTTCCAGGAATTCACGAGCTACTATGGGATCCGCCACGTCCGGGCTGCCCCGTTCCACCCTGCCACCCACGGCCAGGCCGAGCACATGGTTAGAACCAAAAAAGTTGCTCTCCACCACTTGGACTCCCTGGACTGGGATTATAAATTGGCGGCTTTCCTTTTCGGCCAGTGAATGACGCCCCACACCACTACGGGGCGCAGTTCAGCAGAGCTACTTCTGGGCCGCCGCCTGGCAACCCGGTTGGATCGTCTGCATCCCGACCGGGCATCAACAGAGGCACCGGGCAAGGAGACGCACGAGGCAGCCAGGGGTTTCTTCCCAGAAGATCCTGTGTACGCACGGAACTACGCCCAGGGGTCCACCTGGATCCCAGCATGAGTCATACAAGTTAAGTGCCCCAGATCGTATGAGGTCTCTTGTGAGGACGGCCAAGTTCTACACCGGCACATCGACCAGCTACACCGCCAAACGATGCCATTGGACCCAGAGGACTCGGACATGGCCAAGGTTCCAGAGACCTCACCCCAGGCCCAACTCCCGGTGGCCGACCCCCGGCCTCTACCCTTAGTTTAACCTGAGACACCTCTTCTGGAGGTGCCGGGGATGCCGGCACCGCCACCCCCGGCGCCTCTCCCGGGCAGCTCGCCTCCGAGGGCTCCCAGGGTAGAAGCCGCAGCAGTCCCTGAACCTCACCACTCTAACCACACCAGGAAGTTACCAGTCCACCTGAAGGACTTTGTGGGTGCACTGCAGACCAAGGGGGGAGGGGTGTAATGTATCCAGTCCAGATAAGTCCAGAGACAAATGTCGAGCTTTGCTCCAAGAGACAATGGACTATACGAATCCTAGCCCGCTCCAATCAGGGGGCTAGGTTCCCAGCTGAGAGCCTATGGGACTCTCGGCCACTGTAAATAACCTATAGGGAAGTAGGGGTGTGTTTTGGGTGGCGGTTTCTCGGGGGATATAAGCAGGCCTGCGAGCCAGCCAAAGTCGTTCCTGATCGAATAAAGTACACTTTGCTGAAATCACTCTCCGTCTGCGTACTTTTCACTAACTCTGAATGGATTACAAACAGTGAGGAGGGCATAGCCATTGCCCTTTCATAAATTAGAAGCTACACAATAAAATTAAATATTTAGAATGATTAAATGCCTGGGTCCTGCATACCTACAAGTATGCAATCCTGTGCATGCTTACTTCAATGTTATAAAATGGGGCTTACTCCCAGATCCGTGTGCACAAGACTACAGCCTTAGAGAACTCCCTCTATGAACCTTCAGTTCAAATCATCACCAAGGACCTTGCCCACATGTTTTCAAGATGGAAGTAACAATTACTGTACTTTCACACTTGAAAACCTCAATTCATCTGTTTCTCTCAAGTCAAACACCAAACACTGATGAATTGTGTGCAATTTAAAATAAGCAGCATTTCAAATGGTTTTGCCTTTGTGGTGTGGGTAACATCCAGTATGGCAGCTGGCTGGGTAGCCACTGATGGTGCTCAAAATGGGCTGGCTTGTGTGAATTATATATGTCCTAGAGTCACTGTGGGCAAGTCATAATAATTTAAAATAGGTAACAGTGTATTTGCACGGATGGATTAAACCCTAAAACTATGTCAAGTATAAAAGGTCCCATAGCATGAGTACATTTAATTTTTTTTCTGTTTAGAGCCCCCTTATAATCTGAGGTCCAAAACTATAGCTTACTTTGATTATGTATAAATCCAGTTGTGTGTATGAATTGCATTGTTGTATACTCAGACTCAAACTGCAGTTCCCAGGTGGCAATGCAACAGGGCACAAAGCACTGAAATCTGATTCAGAACACTTGATGAGTATGAAGATGCTTAATTTGAGAGTCAAGCAAACAAACTGGTTAAAGCTGGAATAATCGAGAGAAAAACCATGCAGCTACTCTCACTTCCAATCCAGCAGGACTGAGATATCCAAAGAAAGCACCTCCTTCATAAGTTCTTATTTTATCTTTTTCTCAGGGAGGTTGACCACATATCAGATGGGGGACAGGGACAACCATGGGAAGGCAATGCCATGTTTGCAATTCATTATGGAATAATTTGAGTTACATGGGATGGGGTAGTCATTTACAGTAAGAAACAGAGCCTGGGAATGTGGAATGAGCATAAACACAATTTATGCCAAACTACAACTGCTGAACAAAGTACCTCTGATCAACAAATATGTGTTATAAAATATGCATAATTCCAAAGTGCAGTCATCTTCTCTCATTCCTCCTTACAACATCTCTTCAGAGTTCTGTGGGACTAATAAAATATTTTTGGTGTTCCTAATGACCTCTTGGTTAGATGTGGGAATTGATGCCCGAATGTCAATTTGTTGTTAATCCTGAAAGTGAAAGTTCAGTCTCATATTATATCAATAATTGTGTGGCTTGGATTCTAAAGAGCATACTATCTCTCAAATGTGAAAAGTCATGTGCTGGGTTCCCAAACCAGAGTTAGGGCTTATTCAGATGGCACCTTCCCAGTCTCCTTATTCATGATATTGGATAGTCAATATAGGAAGCACCCCCCCCCAAAAAAAGACACACACTCCTGTGACAAACACACAAGTCTACATTGTTTGATAACCATGTGTATCATCAGAATCCAGCATAGACTGCAACACACTTTGGTTCGAGGAAATCAGAAGCATGTCTGATGGCTACAAGCAGTGACATCTGGTTGTAGGGCATCTTGCATCTTGGCATCTGGAGGTAAGGATACCAATCTACAATGGGGTTGGAGGAAACCCCACCCCGAGCTCCTGCCATTGCTTTGAACAGCAATGGGTTATTTTTTTAAAAATGGCCATTGGCCTGATGGTTTTACCACAGAGTTTCCAGCAATTCCTAGAGAGAACTGATGTTACTTCCAGATTCTCCCCAGAAGTGATATCATGACATTGCCGACAGCAGCCCCACCCTGGCCATGCTTGACAACCCTATCTGGATGAGATTTTAAGTAGGGAGTAACAGACAGAGATCCATTTTTGTGTTATGGAGAGTTAAGGCGGCTGCTTTTGGCAGGCAACCTCCCACCCTCTGCATTGGTCCCCTGCTGCTGTAGGATGTCAGGGGAAAATGAGGCACCAAAATGGCATCCCACGATGCTGTGATACCACTTCCAGCTGCATACCTGGAAATAATGTCACTGTCTCACAGGACACTCTAGGAACCCTCCAAAATGCTATGTTTTTTTATGTTTATGGTAATCTATGTTTATATCGCTGGAAGTGATGTTACAACATGGTGGAATGCGGTACTGGTAGTCCAGTCTCCTCAGGGTTGCCAGCCAGAGAGCAAGGTTATCAGTGAGCTCTGGCTGGGAGATGAGATGGCATTCCTCCTTGAAGAAGAATATTTTATTTTCCCTTTGAAGTCTTTTTAAAACTCCAAGTAAAGAAGGAAAACAACTACAACAACAAACTGAAAGCTCCAAGCACAGCAGCTGACAAATGGCATGAATTCCATATAATTTCACAGCATTTCAACTCCTTTGCTGCCTTGTAATTAACATGTGTAGATTATTTAAGGAAGGGAGAAAATTGCTTTTAAATGCAGGTAGAATGGTAAGTTGAATAGCCCCTTGGAATAATGCATAATGATACCTTGTGTGGGGGGGGAGGGGCTGGCTGTTTTGATTAAGCTTCCTGTGGTCATTTGAGCCAGAAAAAAAGAAAAGCTGTTTTGTTCAGAGAGGGAGAAAAAGGTAATGAAAATACTAAAAGTGAGCAGGAAAGGTCTTGGTTTTATAGTGATTTTTAAAGCTAAGTTTTCCACGTCAGCAGTCTGCTATAATAGCAGAGACAAAATTTGTTTCAATTAATGCTTCCCATCCCCCCTCTCTCTGCTCCAATAAATCTCAGACAGTTTTTAAAGCCAAGGATGGGATTTAACATAGAGATTGGATATTTATTCTATTCCATTAACAATAGAAGGAATTACTCTTGGATCAGAGCAATGGCACAGGTTCATTCAACAATAATTCAACATGAGAGAAAAACAACCCTAGTTATCCTTAATTTTGAATCTGTGATTACTCCACTCTTTGGCCTTTTTGATGTACAACAGACAACACCATTATACATTTACATTTTCTTTCCAGGTGGATAGTCCCCCCCAGCTCAGTTCTTTAGTTTGTCAAAACAACTTTGAATTCTAACTGTACCTGCCAGAGTGTTTACAATTTCCCTCCCTTCATGTCATCTGTAAATGTGATCAGAATACTCTGTGCTTGTAAGGTCTTAAGTTATTGGTGAAAATGCAGAACAGCCAAGATCCCACATCACCTCTCTTACACTTGTGAGCGTATTCTCATTTGACATTAATCCATTAATGACTGCTCTGTACTAAATGCATTTTGTGCAACCACAAAGTAGACCCCTCTGAAATTCCATGTCCCTGTCCTCTGACCTAGATGGCCCAGGATATTCAGATCTTAGAAGCTGAGTAGGGTTGGCCCTGGTTAGTACTTGAATAGGAGACCACCAAGGATGTCCAGGATTGTTACATAGAGGCAAGCAATGGTAAACCACTTCTGTTCCACTCTAGCCTTGAAAACCCTACATGGGCTGCGGGCGCACGGGCAGGAAAATGTGGGAGGGGGGAAGTGTGGCTGTTTGCCCCGGGGGCTAAAAACCACGCGGTTGCATGAGCAGACCTACCGTGGAGGTCCCGTGGTAAGGGGGAGATGCCGATCCCTCCACAGTCCTGCAGTGCAGCAAAGAAGTGGGGCGCGGGGCAAACAGGGTTGGTTTTTTAAAAACTCAAATGTGCGCATGCTCCTTTGGGTGCTTGTGCGCATCCGTGGAGACTTTGAAAAAAAACCCCTTTTTGCGAGGGGACATGGGTGGGCGCTGGAACTACCACCAGAAACGCGATCACATGCCCGCCCTTGCCCCACGGTTTCAGGAAACTAGTAGGTACCGCGCATCTTCCGTGGGAAGCCTCGGGTTCGCCACGGGAGCTCGATGCTTCCCAGATGTGCCGGTGAGATCGCGCCCGGAAAATCCACCTATCTTCCATCCCTCTAGCGTGCCTAATGCTCCATGGGACTGCAGCCATGGTTGCACTCACCATAAGTCACCTGCAGCTGGACAGCACTTTCCACCATGATGGCTTGCCAGACCCCATCATCCTTCCCCCCCAGCCTCATTTCTACAGCCCAAAGGGCCACAGACCCCCTACTAATATCAGATTTTTTTTAAAAAAAAATGGGAAAGTTGTTGCAAAAGCATGCAAATCACTTCTTCCCCTATGTCCCAGCAGGACATTACTGATTTCCTAGTTATATAAGATTACTACTATAGCTATTTTTCCTCAAGTGCTTGGTTTTCTCACAGTGGGTTTGCTACACTGGCTTGGGCATTTGCACAGAATGTAAAATGGCTGCTTTAGCATGTGCTGTATGCTATAGCCAATGCTAAGAGGCCCATCGTTTTGGTATAAGGAAGTTCATAATGATTTAAGAGACTGTTAGCTCAAAAACTGGGAAGCTCTGCCTAATAATAGGAATATCTAGTGTCACATATCATGGACTTGCAGTAACAAAAAACTAAGATGAGAAATTGCTCCTGCAGCCAACTAGAACATTAAAAAAATAGCTCTGGCTTTCCTCCTGAAGATTACAGATGGGACATTTACAGAAAACCATGCTAATCTAAGACTGTCTGTCCAACAGTTAACATATAATCAGTCAAAGTCCATCAAGTCCATCATTTTATAAATGGTTGATACACACATACACAGAGACATGAAATCAATCTTACTACTTCACGTCATTATCATGCCATGGCACACCTGCTGTCTCCATGGAAAAAAACCCTGCCACAATCTACTTTTTAACATCCTATGACTGGCATCATTGCCCATGATGACAGCCCAACTTGCAGCCACCATAGCTTAAAAAAATTGTGACACGTCTGAACAGGGGCAGCTGCATTATGATGTAGTCAATGAGGGCAATGGATGAGTAAGACTTTGGTGGTCAAGGGTCCCTCCATGTTCTTTACCTAAAAACTGTAAGAAGTTCTTGTGTATAGCAGTTTAAAAGGTTGTTAGAGGGTTATAGAGAAACCTTATGAGAAGAAACTTGTGAGAAATATTCAGTTGAATGCAAAGTTCTCTGGATCTTTACCCAAGTCTTCTGGAAATCTAATCAGGGAAAGTAATGCCCTATGTCCTGTTCACCAGATGTGAACAGCGAGGCAATTTTTTGATGATTGGTTCAACCGTTTATCAACAAGTTCTTCCTTTTTGGAAAGCTGCTTCACTGTATTCCTTTCTAACTGTGCAGTGCAGAATAATCAGCTTTTTGTGCATGTGCTTTCTTACACAGCCCTGACTGAATACTATTACCTCCTGCCTTGCTATGTAACTGTTCTGCTCAGAAGACAATTGGTTAAATGTCCTTCTGTCAGAAGCTCATGTCCACCATTTTCCCTGCTGTGCCAAAGGAAGGCTTTAAAAAAAGTAATGGAATAATAATAAGAACTAATAGACTAGTAAAAGGAACTAGTAGACTATGGCAATAGGTTGTTATAATGTTAGTATGAATATTTGTAATTACACAAATTAAAGAAGAAAGCCCTCCATTGGTGTGGCTGTCAGCAAGCTGCAAATGTTTTGTTTTCTTCTTCTTGTATGCGCTTGACTGCTTTCGCTTTCGTATGTAGACCTGTTGATGTGCTTAATTGCTTAGCTGCTGGAACGTCCATATCTCTCAAGGCCACAGGTGGTTGCTGCTGAATAGTTGCTTGGGTGATCTGACAAAGAACCGCGGGAAGGAGATAGTGTATGCCACCTAGAAGCGTTTGCTCCCAGGCCCGATGGCGCACATGGGAACTCCCGCAATTGGGCCTCAGTTGTTTGAATGTATGATAACTTGCCATGCTCGTTGCTTATTCCCCATTCCTAACAGTGTTCCTGTCCATGCATCTATAGCTTCAAATAAAGTAAAACCTTCCTGCAAGTGTGTACTTCATTGCTGTGGGTCCTGACATACTGTTAGGAATCCTTTAATTCCCTATCTCAGCACATCTATCAATCTTGATATGAGTGATGGAGAGGGGAAAACACGCATTCCCAACAAAGAGGAACCCGAAGAGCCGGACTCAGGGGGGGACCCCCCAGTGACTACAGTGGCAGTGCCGGTAACTAGCCAGCAGCCGGTATCCGTGCCAAGTGGGGGGCGATCCCGAAGAAGTTGACAGCGTCCCTGTTCCTGACTCCTCAAGGCTCCAAGTACTGACTGGGGCACAGCGGCTGAGCCAGTCAAAGCTGAAGCCAATTTGACGCAGATACTATGAGAGAGTCTTATTCGCACCTGGGGGGAGCCTTGAGGGACAGTTTGTATGACAGAGGTCTGGTGGGCCCAAGGCTGCCCGCCCTGGGAGCACAATTCAAACCCATCGCGCAACCATGGGTGACGGATTGATCGAAATTCAGGAGTGGCTGGGCGTCCCCGGACGAGGGGCTAATGGAACATGTTGAAATGACTAACCGAATGGTTCAGCAATTGCAGCAAACATTGGAAGACGTGATACAAGCCCTCCCGAGATGTCATCCTGGTTGCGCGGACAATTGAAGAGGCGTTGGAGCGGAAGCAACCGTCGGATGGGGCGCCAGGGGCCCAGCTGCTACCGGTGCCTGGGGTACCTGCTCAGCCGGGGGTGCCCAGGAAACTGGTCCCGATTCCCGCTCCACGACCCCCAGAGGTGCCTGCCCCAGCGCCACAGCCGGCCAGCCCAAGGGGACAAGCAACCCCCCCCGCCCGAGAGATCTGATTGAGGCGACATTTGATGGAAACCCGGAAGAACTATCGTATTTTGTGGTGCGAGTGCAGAAATTCGTGGATCGCTCAGGCCACCTGTTCCCCGATGACAGCAGCCGAATCGACGTGGTGGCCGCGAGACTCAGAGGGGCCGCAGCAGCGTGGTATGTGGGGCTTCACAATGCCCGGGGCCCCGAACTGACGGACATGTTTGGATTTATGTGGGTGCTGCGAGCCCAATTCGAGGATTGGAATTCGGGGCCAAGAGCGCGAGCGTACTTGCGCACCTTGAAGCAAGGCCAAAGAACGGTCCGTGAGTATTCCACCGAGTTCAAGCTTCACGCGGCCAAGTTACCCAACTGGCCGGATAATGTCCTAGCAGAAATCAGAGAAACGGTACTGAGATCAGTAGACCCGATTTCCCTGATGGCATGGATGCAAGAAGCCGAGAGTGTGGAGAATCGCTTGCAAACGCTACGACTCGACATTGCAGTGGCAGGCGGGAAGGCAACCCCTCCTCCACCAAAGCCCAAACCGACTCGAAAACCAGATGCCCTGCACCAAGGATGCGCCAAGGTTTGTGCCTGAAATGTGGGGAAAGAGGCCACTTCGCGGCTGACTGCGGGCAACCCACTCGGCGAGAGAAAGCAGACACCGGCAAAGCTTGTCCCGCTAGCCCAGAAGAAGCCTACTGGGAAACCAAAATTTGCAAAGGCGCTACACGCTTCGCCCGAGGAAGACGAAGGAGACTCGTGTGGCGAGGAACCAGAGCCGGCGGGAAACGACTCGGTCCTGCTGTAGATGGCGCAGAGCAGCAGGGCCCTCCCCGCGAGGCGCCAAAAGTGGTGAGCGAACCCCCCCTATTTTTCATGACTGTGTCAATACTCAACCCGACCCTCGGGACTCACGTAAGAGCGAAGGCTCTCATTGACTCGGTGCGGGAGAGACTTAATAAGCCCCTCGATGGTGGCTGGGCTAGAGGTGGGAGTGGTGAAGTTAAAGGATCCGTTAATTCTTATCCAAATGGACCATGAAAGACCCGTGCATATATGAAACTGTACCGTTACTGGTGGGGGGCAGTGAGCACTGGGAGTCTCGATCATTCATGGTCACCCCAGCAGCTCTCTTCCCTCTGGTGTTGGGAGCCCCTTGGTTGTACGGCCATGACCCTTACATACTGTGGGAAGAGGGAAGGGTGCAGTTCATCTTGCCTCAATGCCAAAACCATGGTTGGGATGAGAAATGGGGCCAGAAACCAAGCCCCAATAAACCCCTGGCCCTCCTTGCACAAGAGGAGTTGCTCTCCATCCCTCCTGAGTACCGAGACTTAGCCAGAGTTTTCGGGGAAGAGGAGGCGGATGAGCTACCCCCCCCCATAGGCACACGGACTGTAGCATTGAATTAGTACCAGGGGCTAAGCTACCCAAAGGGAGGATTTACGCCATGGGGCCGGCCAAGAAGGACGAACTGAGGAAGTTTATTGACAAAAACTTGGCACGAGGTTTCATCTGGCCGACCTCATCCCCCTTCGCAGCACCCATTTTGTTTAGAAAGAAAAAAGATGGTGGGCTGAGGCTCTGCACGGATTACCGGGGTTTGAATGCAGTGTCAGCCACCAATGCCTACCCGATGTCATTGATTAAGGATTTACTAGCAGAAGCGGCAAAGGGAAAAATCTTTTCGAAGTTGGATTTGCGGGATGCTTATTTCCGTGTGCGCATAAAAGAGGGTGATGAGCCGAAAACCGCTTTCAACACCCCCTGGGCCAGTTTGAGTACCTTGTGATGCCATTCGGGCTTCAAGGGGCTCCGGGGGTGTTCATGAACTTAAGTGCTACACAAACATTTGTTTAAAGGGGTGCTCCTTTACCTGGATTATATACTTTTGTACTCCCCCGATTTGCCCTCCCATATAAAACTGGTGAGAGAAGTCTTAAAACATTGCACAAGCACAAACTGTTTGCCAAGTTATCCAAATGCGAATTCCACAAGACACACATTGACTTTTTGGGCTACCGCATTTCTAATGCTGGATTGGAAATGGACCCGGGAAAGGTCCAAGCAATATTGGAGTGGGAGGCCCCTCGGACTCAGAGGCAACTCCAATCCTTTCTCAGATTCTCAAACTTTTATCATTCATTTTTGCCTAATTTTGCCCAAATAAGCCTTCCCCTCACTGACTTGTTAAAGACTAAGGGGAAGGGGCCAGACGCCACCAAGCTGAGCGCCCCGCTTCCATGGTCGAACGAATGCCAGGAAGCGTTCATGCGCTTGAAAGCTCTCTTCACGTCTGAACCAGTATTAGCCCACCCAGGCGAAGAGAAAAAGTTCATTGTACAAACCGATGCGTCGGATGTTGCCATGGGAGGGGCCATCTTGCAAGAGGGAGACGATGGGCTCTTGCACCCACTGGCTTATGTCTCTTAAAAATTCACTGACTCTGAAATAAATTGGTCTGTGTGGGAAAAGGAGGCGAGGGCAAAAAAGCTGGTACTTCTGACGTGGAGGCACTGGCTGGAAGGGGCTAGAGTCCCATTCGAAGTCTGGACTGATCACAAGAACTTAGAAACCCTCAAAATGCCTCACTGTTTAAACGCCAAACAGTTGCGGTGGGCAGACTTCTTTTCTAAGTTTCAGTTCACACTCCGTCATTTCCCGGGCTCCGCAAACTCGCTAGCGGATGCCCTGTCCCGCCTCCCCCAACATGCCAGTCAACGAGATGTCATCCTGGACTCAGTTTTCACTCCCGCCAGTTGGGGGGAGCGGTCACCACTCGCAGGCAAGCGGCCAATTTGCTGGGAGCCCAGCTTCAAAGTAACTCCACCCCTGACTCTCCTCAGTGGGCAGGCCACTTCACCTCCACCTTTTCGGAAGCGGACAAGGAGGTGCTGGAGGGGGTGGGGGACTGCATACAAGGGGAAAATGGCTGTTGGTATCGCGACAATAAACTGTATGTTCCCCTTTCTTTATGTGGGGAAGTTATGCAATCAGTGCACGGCTCTAAACTGGCGGGCCACTCCGCTTTTGTGAAATCTCTGCAGCTCCTACAGAGGCAATTCTGGTGGCCGTATATGCGCAAGGATTTATCAGCGTTTGTTCATTCATGTCAAGTGTGTGCCATGAATAAACCCCGACCCGGAAAGGCTCCGGGGCTGTTTAAACCATTACCCACCCCCCATCGACCCTGGGAAGTGATCTCTATGGACTTTATCATGGACTTACCACCTAGTAAATCCATGACTGTAATTTGGGTGGTGGTTGATCTTTTTTCCAAACAAGCCCACTTCATCCCCTTTGCTTCCTTGCCAATGGCTAAGGCATTGGCCAAAGCGTTCCTCTCCATATGCTGCCAAGCAAAGTGATATCCAACAGGGGGACCCAATTCGTTTCCAAGTTTTGGGGGGAGCTGATGAAGATTATGGGGGTGGAGAGGGGCTTGAGCAGTGCATACCACCCAGAAACTGACGGTCAAATGGAAAGGGTTAATCAGACTTTGGAACAGTATCTCCATTGCTTCACAAACTACCAACAAGACGACTGGCATGATCTATTGCCCCTTGCCGAGTACTGCTACAATAATACATGCTACACCTCTACCGGGTTGTCTCCGTTTAAAGCCCTTTACGGCTATGACAGCCCGCCGTTGCCTTTCTTGGAGGGAAAAAATGACTTGGGACCTGGGGATGTGGGGCTATGGTGCAAACAATTGAAAGACTCATGGCCCCTCTTACAAAAAACGTTGAATGAGGCTAATGACGCGTATAAAGCTCAGGCTGACAAGAGAAGGGTGGAGGGTTGGGCTCTGCAGCCTGGGGATTTTGTATATGTTTCAACAAAAAAAAATTACCCCAGTCGGAAACTGGGTTGGAAATTTATTAGGCCATTTAAAGTACGTAAAGTGATTAATGATGTAGCTGTTGATGTTGAATTGCCAAAAAAATTGAGGTCTTTGCACTCTGTATTTCATTTCAGCCTCTTGAAGAAAGACACAGGGTCTTGCCAGTGGCGGGAGGGCCGGCTGGCAGGAGGGCCAGCCTTATGAAATTGCTAACATCTTGGACTCTAAAAAGAAACGTGGGAAACTGTATTATTTGGTGGAATGGAAAGACTTTGGACTCCAGCACATAGAATGAGTGGAAGTAGGGGATATTCAGGCCCCTGTCAGGATCCCATTAAAACAACGTAGTCACTTCTCATAGAAAAGGGTCTTTTATTGAAGTAATGAGTCACTAGCGAGGTTTATTTATTTATTTATTTATTATTAAATTTATACCCCGCCCTTCCCCGTAGGGCTTAGGGCGGCTAACAAGGCAAGAAAAGGCTTGCTAATAAAACATCAATACACTAATACAGTTAAAACACCATGTACAATTTAAAACCAATAAAACAATTAAAGTGCTCAGTAACCACAATCCTTCCAGAATCTCAGAACTCAAAGAGGGCGACCACAACCCTAACACAACCCCAACATTCCCAGTAGGCATTGATTAGATGTTAACAGTAGTTTTACCCGGCCTACCCCCCCAAGATGGTATATAGCCGGGGGGGGGCAGTGGCGGCCCCTTAACCAAAGG
>NW_015169864.1:25731-26067 GCF_001447785.1 Gekko japonicus | reverse complement strand
TGGGGGAACATAGAGGGAAAGGCGGTCCCTTAGGTAGGCTGGACCCAGACCATATAGGGCTTTATAGGTAAGAACCAGCACTTTGAAGCGGATCCGGTACGCTATTGGCAACCAGTGCAGCGCTTTCAGCACAGGCTGAACATGGTCCCTTCTAGAGAGACCCATTAACAGCCTGGCCGCAGCATTCTGCACCAGCTGCAGCCTCCGGATCTGCGACAGAGGCAGCCCCATGTAGAGAGCGTTGCAGTGGTCTAGCCTCGAGGTTATTCTGTTTAGAATAACATGAAATGACCATAGCAAGTAATATAAACGGATTTCAAAATGCTGCTAAGCCAA
>NW_015169864.1:7432-24331 GCF_001447785.1 Gekko japonicus | reverse complement strand
CAGGAACAAAGCATGTGCAGAGTGCATAGACCATATTGTACCAGAAACACAGAATTTGGCAGCTTGCTGACAGCCCCTCAATTGCTGCGAAAATTCCACCGGGAGTTCCCGGAGAAACCGGGAGATCTCCCGTCCTGACCAGGAGACAGCTGGATTTTGGTGGGAAGTTGAGTTTCGAGGGGGCAGTATGTCAGCAAGCTGCCAATGTTTTGTTTTCTTCTTCTTGTATGCGCTTGACTGCTTTCGCTTTCGTATGTAGACCTGTTGATGCGCTTAATTGCTTAGCTGCTGGAACGTCCATATCTCTCAAGGCCACAGGTGGTTGCTGCTGGATAGTTGCTTGGGTGATCTCACAAAGAACCGTGGGAAGTAGATAGTGTATGCCGCCTAGAAGCGTTTGCTCCCAGGCCCAATGGCGCGTGTGGGAACTCCCGCAATTGGGCCTCAGTTGTTTGAATGTACTATAACATGCTATGCTCATTGCTTATTCCCCATTCCTAACAGTGTTCCTGTCCATGCATCTATAGCTTCAAATAAAGTAAAACCTTCCTGCAAGTTTGTACTTCATTGTTACTGTGGGTCCTGACAGTGGGAAGGGAAAAAATGAAGGGGAAATAGTGGCTGATGAAAGAAAGAGAACAGTCAACATCCATGTGGATGCTTAGTCAAAATATCTTCTTCTTTTTTTAAAAAAAAAAAATCACACTTATTCAGCACTGGATTCCTTTTGTTGAATACTGAAACCAAAACTTTCACCCTGTGACGGTTAAGAAAAACATGTTAAACTGGATAGAAGTCATAGTGGGTTTTCTTTTTCTTAGTCTTTTAACTTGTGTTCTTTAACTGTATGCTTTTAGATTGTATTGTTATAGCCTTGCATTTTTGCAATAATAACTTTTAAAAGAATCCTACCTTTTGTTGTTTAAGTAGTTTAATGATGTTAATTAACACCAGTCTGGTTGAACAGGAAATATCTTTGTACATGCACAGTATTGCAAAAACCTTATGCAGACCTGTTTGGCAAGCAGAGTTGGTGATTGGCTCACATGCATTGATTCAACCATCAAACTTTTCTGTGGCAATATTTGCAGCATCCCTAAATATAATGGTATATATATTTAGGTCTCCGGACTGTCGGTTTTCCTCAGCATTTGACCCCCTCCTCTCAAAAATCCCTCACCCCCCCTGGGTATTTTTGCATTTGTGTGTGTGCCCATGCCTGGAAGTCATGGCAACCACTGGTGACTCCTACTGGGGCACAGAGGATATTCAGAGAAGTGGCCTTTCTCTGGCCTCTTGGCCCTTGTATTCTCTGGAGGTCTCCCATCCAAATACTTGCCAAGGCCAACTCTGCTTAGCTTCCAAGATCGGACAAGACTAGGCTTGCCTGGGCTATCCAGGTCAGGGCAAAAAATCCTTAATGCTCATTTAATGACTATGGATGTTTCCTGAATGGCCAATTCACCTGCAGAAATGGGTCGGATACCAACAGCCAGAAAATGAGTATGTGAGAAAAACATTTTTTTTAATTGGATAGAGAGGGATTTGGAGCTGAGGATTTCTCTCTGGATTTTGCTGATACTCAAGGGAGTGATACTGGGGTCATGGCCACATTACCGTGCAGAAGCCCTTCCGTCTACAGAAGGAGTATTTATTTCCCTCCTTTTAGGGATGGTTTGTAAATAAAGTCAACTTTATAAAAGTGAGGTACATCTCTAGTGCACTCTCACCTAAAGGAAACTAAATTTGGTTGTAGTGTCTCCAGAACTACTGACTACTTGGGGAAAGTAGACAGCATGTAATGTAACATTCACTCAGTTTGTCCTTGTCAAGAACATTGAGGTCTAATAAGGAACCACAGGGCTCACCGTTGGGATGTTGAACAATGAGTCACTTAGGACAGTGAGTGCTCAGGCCTCTGAACACTTCAGTCACACAAAGATATGAAGCTTCAGCCCCTGTGGTTTGCAGTCTGTACGAACCCTCTGGATTCATGCTAGAAGCCTGCTTCTGTCTAGTCAACAAAATGGTATTTTCTGGATGCCCCCAACTCTAGCTGTAGCTCCAGCAACTGGACTGGAGAACACACCTACTAGATCTCGCTTTGGATATGGATATGGCTGGCCATTACCTTGGCTTTGTTCTGATGGTTGTATGTGGGATCATTGTACAAGTGCAGGGCAGTGATCAAGTCCCTCCTAAAAGAGGATGAATGAGCTGAGAAACTGGCAGCTCCTCATATATTCAGTGATGATGCATATGACAGAATCCAGTACTGTGGTCTCCACATGATCAGTAGGCATGTTGAACCAAATATCTGGAACAGTGTGTATGTGTGAAGTGCCATCAAGTTGCAGCCAGCTTATGGCGACCCCAGCAAGGGGCTTTCAAGGCAAGTGAGAAGCAGAGGTGGTTTGCCATTGCCTTCCTCTGCAGAGCTTTCCTTGGTAGTCTCCCTTCAAAGGACTGACCTTACTTAGATTCTGAGTTCTGAAAAGATCAGGCTATACCGTGCCACCTTCCCTCCCTCTGGAAGAGTGGTTCAAGGGAATTAATATGAGCTAAAGGGGATTTTTATAATTCCCAAAATATTCAGGGCTAAATAACTTAATTCTGCCAATTAAAATGGACTACTAATGATGGCCACTTGGGTGAGGACAATTATAAAATATGGTCTGTATTGCTCAAGTTATTTAGTCTGAACTGTAAAAAAATAACCAAGATGCTTTCACAGCCACAGAAAGCTTTCACCTGGCAAAATTTGTATTTCATGCTACTATACCAACAAACAAACAAAAAACCCCAATCTTGTCCAACCATACTGAGCCTTGGCTTGCATGGCAGCATTGGCAGAGCAAATTACAAAGCCACCTGCTTATAAGCTAAGTAATTAGATCTAAATTGCATTCTATAATTAAAAAGCTATGATAAATCACTCAGATCTTGTCTTCAAATAGAATGATACCTAAGGGTTTGGGTCTGATTTGTTGCCAAAAGAAATTTTGCTTATCGGATTAAAACCAAATGCATTTTTGGGCTCATTAATTAAAAAAAAAACATGAAAAGGAAATGGAAAGCTATTTATACAGAACAATCCTCTTATTTTCATACTATTAAGTAAAAGGTAGTGCAGCAAGATTCTCATTAAGCTGCTACAGTTTAGCTATTTCTCATTTCTTCAAGCAGGCACTTAAAAGTATAGCAAGAAACAGAAAAGCCAGGGATCTTTTAAGGTTTTAATTTCTGCCAGTGAGTGCACATATTATCAGATCCAGTGCCATTCCCCCCTGCCTTTTCTGGAAAAAATGGATATATAAAACTCTCCCACCCTGTATCTCTCTGCTTTGAAGTCTGCACCTTCAAATGGTTGGTGATAGAATAATATTTTCTTTATGCACACACACACACACACACACGCACACACACACACACGGAATAAGGCCCCTTGTGGAAATAAATACAACGAGCACTAGAAAGAGGCTCTGGGAGAGTGCCAAGGCTTTGGGCACTCAGCATCAATGTGCTGTGGCGACCTCAGCAGGGTATAATGACACAGAGTCCACCATTTTCTCCAGACGAACTGATCTCTGCTACCTGAGGAGCAGTTGTAATTTTCAGTGCTCTCCAGCCCTCACTTGGAGATTGGAAACAATTGTTACCCAGGAGGGAATGGCTGGTTTGGAGGGTGGAGTCTATGCCATTGTACCTGTCTGAGGTCCCACCCCTCCTCAAACCTCACCCTCTCCAGGTTCCATCCCTCAAATCTCCAGGAATTTCCCACCTGGAGTTGGCAACCCTATTTCCTTCCCAGGCAATCATCAACCTACCTTTATTTCCTTCTCTCTCTTCAGCTTTCCATTTCCCCCATACATACCTGCAGCCTCTTCCGTGCTCTAAAGCCCTGACTGCCACAGAGTCCACCATTTTCCGTGCTCTGAAGCCCTGACGGCCACAGAGTCTACCATTTTCTCCAGGGGAACTGATCTCTGCCATCTGGAGAGCAGTTGTAATTCTGAGTGATCTGCAGCTATCACCTGGACATTGGCAACAATGGTTTCCCAGGAGAAAAAGTAGTCTTTCTCTGCAGTGGGGACCAAAGCAGCATACATCATTCTCCTCTCCCCCTTTTGACTTGCACAACAACCCTGTGAGGTAAGTAAGGCTGAAAGTCTGTGACTGGTTCAAAATCACCCACTCAGCTTCTACAGCAAGAACCTGGATCTAGCAGACCCTGCTCTGAAGCACTGACTGCTACGCCTAGGGCAGCCAACCTCCAGGTGGAGCCAGAAGATCACCAGGTATCACAACTGAACTCCAGACAACAGATCTCTTCCCCCCCCCAGATACAATAACTGCTTTGGAAGGTAGGATGTGTGGTATTCTGTTCAGCTGAGGCCTCTCCCCCTCCCCAAACCCTGGCTTCCATAGACTCTACCAGAAAATCTCCAGGAATCTTCCTACCTGGAGCTGGCAACCCTAGTCAGGACTGGCCCCAATGAGTTCCTCACAAAGGCTTGCAAAGGATTTCCTTCCTTTGTCTGAGCCAAGCTTGGTTGCCTACTATGGCAAAACGGTCTCCAGTTTACAACTCAGCTATTTGCCTCCCACCCTTGTCCCATGGGTGTATCTCACTCCTTAAGTTCGCTGCCACCACTCATGGAATCATCACTGCCTTTTTAGAGGGATAGTGAGACCCCTCTGGCTGAATCTCCGTATTTGGAGATGGAATCCCCAATTTTGGGGGGATCCCTGGAAAGTTGGCAACCCAAGGGTCTGCCCTTTTCTTGCTTCCCTGGGTTACCCCCTCCCTTTGGTATTGTGCAGAGCAGGGGATACTATGTCAGAGCAGGGGAGACTATGTGGTCAGAGCACAACACAGATTATTAGCCCAAATTAAAGAATTTATTTAATTATTTACACAGTTATGGAGCACACACCGTAGAAGTAAGCACACACTATGAATCAACAGCGCATAAATCAACAGGGGTTAAACACAATCCTCTTTCAGGGAAACTTCCATTCATTCCCCAGTCCAGCTGACTGTGGAGTGGCTGAATTTCTGCTACCTCCCAGGGACAAAGACTGCCTCCTCCCTGGATGGGCTGCAGTCTATATTGATGCCGCCCCACCCCTTGGGACAGTCCCTATTTTCCCACACTTTTTGGCCTTGGGGCAGCTGGGAACTGTAGGCCAACAGATGAGGAAGCCCCATTCAACCCAGTGAGTGATACCCCTGCAGGCCCCTCTCTGGAAATACAGCTCAATTAAAAATTATGGGGGAACATTTTAAACAAATAACCACAGCCATCTTACAAACACAGGTAACTGCCATTTCATGACACCTACCAACAGCCACTGAGGGAACAGTTAGTCCCACACAGAAAAAGCATCTTCATCAAGAGAGAAAGCCGCTTGCCAGTAACCCTGACAGGGCACAGTGGCTGAAGGGGGAATGGGAGGGGAAGAGGAACAGACCCAGCACCCAGCCAATGGTATGCAAGTACTCTTGAGTGGCGGCTGATGGGCCAATCGCTGAGGGAAAGCATGGAATCTTGCCACCTCAAAATAGGATTATTATATAGGTGATAGCTATCCATCCATCCATCCCTTATATATATATCCTTATATAAAATTGTGAAGTGGAGTGGCACATTCTGAACATTCCACACGCTCTTAAATCAGTTGGCTCTATGATGTGTTACTCAGGAGCTGTCCCTATCCACTGGCTATGTTGCATAAGTCCCGCCTCCAACATTCCAAACAGTTTGCTGTTTTTCTCCCCCCACCATAGCCAGTCAGAACACAGAGGTCATTTGCATATGTGGCCTGATAGGCCTTTGCCTCTAACATTCTAAACAGTTTGTTGTTGCTGTTGGGAGTCATTGAATGCGTCCTGAGGTAAAATACATATCCCAATCTTCCCTTAAATGGTCACTGGAGTTGCCAATCTCCCTGTGGGGCCTGGAGATCTCCCAGAAATCACTGTGTTCTCCAGCCACAGCACATCATTTCCCCTACAGAAAATTTCCTAGCTATTACGACTGATCTCCAGATTACCAAGATCAGTTATCCTCAAGACAATGGCTGCTTTGGCCAGTGTACTCTATGGCTTTATACCCTGCTGAAGTCCCTCCCCACCCGAAACCCTGCCCCCCCCAGGCTCTACCCCTCAAATCTACAGGTATTTCCCAACCCAGAGTTGGCAACCTTGTAATTGGCTATGGAACCACTTTCCAGACCTTGGAACTGTCAGCTATGCTGTCATATTGTTTATAGGCCTAGAGTTAGCCTGCCTGACCTGTGTACAAGTTGGTGCCACATTCCTTTCCTCTCGCTTCTCCCCTTGTTATCTCTGACCTTGTGCTCCTGCCTGTGTAGTGTCTCCATTTTAATAACTGTGAGACTAGTTTCGTTTCTCAGCCTTGGATCAGTTACTCTTTCCCCCGCGGGAAAAGGGGCTATTGGCCCACAGGTGGGGGGGGACCTTTTGAATCTGCTATATTATTGTATGTTTGTTCCTGGCTAGTCATTCCTAACAGTGACCATGTTATTGCAACCATAGTACTAACAATAAAGCAAAACCTATCTTGGAAGTGTGTGCTCCGTTGTTTGGCTGTGGGTCCTGACATTCTGTTAGGAATCCTTTCGTCCTTATTGTTCACCTCTCTCACATCGAGATGAACGAGGAAGAGGAAAAAAATGGAGCCATGATGACGGGGAAGGAGACCCATACGACCCAGTCTGAGGTACCAGTGACGACTACCCCAACCCTGACAACCCACTAACGACCGTGGGCATTGGGACTATACTGAAGACGGCGTCAGCCCACATCTTTTTGACACTGAGGGGCCCAAGGCAGCTGGGAGGTCAGTTGTACCAAGCCGGGACTGTACGATGGGGTCAGTTAAACCCAGACTCGACGGAGGAAACCTATGTCCCTACCAAGGGCCCTCCTAGAGATAGCCGATTCGACACCGGGCTGCTGGGTGAGTCAAGTTTCTACGGGGCGACGTTGGAAGCTATGACCCGAGCCTGGGTGATGGGCCACATGAAAGAGCCCAGTGTATGTCGGTCCACAGGGGAGGAAGAGCTCAGCCTGGCTGAGCAGATTGTAGAGGTGGAACAGGCTCAGCGCCAAATGGTGCAAGACTTCGAGGAGGTGATCCTGGCCATCCCGGATATGATAATCCGGGAGCTGCGAGCTGAGCGGAAAGCACAGCAGCAGGCGCTGGCCGTTCCCCCCCCCCTCAGGGACCACCTTTGGTACCACCAGCACCGCCAGTGCCGGGCCAACCGGCGGCCCTGGGGGCTCCGGTCCCCAGCCCCGATGAGGGTGGCCTCGCACCAGTGCCATGACTGGGAAGCCCCAGAGGCAAGGTCCTCCACCATCCCAAAGATCTGATCAAGGCAACATTTGCCAGAGACCTGGAGGATTTGTCTTACTTTGTAGTCAGAGTAATGAAATTCATGGAGAAGTGGCGCCACCTGTTCCCGGATGACAGCAGTCATGTAGATGTGATTACGGTTCGGTTGCGTGGAGCCACAGCAATGTGGTATGTGGGCTTCTACAACTCATGAGGGCTGGAGTTGATTAGTGTGGATGCTTTTATGTGGGCATTGTGTGCCCAGTTCGAGGACCGGAATGCCGGCCCGAAGGCCAGAGCACTCCTCCACTCCCTGAAACAAGGCAAGCGCTCAGTGAGGGAATATTAGTCCGAATTTAAACTCCATGCCGCTAAGATCCATAATTGGCTGGACCAAGTCCTGGCTGAACTGTACCATGTGGGGCTGAACCCCGAGATCCGTGAAACAGTCCTTTGCTCCGTGGATCCGGTATTGCTTTTGTTGTGAATGCAGGAGGCAGAGAGCATGGAAGGCCGCCTGAACACCCTGCGTTTGGATATTGCAGTGGTGGGAGGGAGCCCCCCTGGTTCCGACATAGAAGTGAACACTCTGAAACCAATGCTTAAAGCAGGGGTTGTGCCTCCGGTGTGGGGAGTGTGGCCACTTCACCACGGACTGCAGTGGATCGGGCCAAGGGAAACTGGGGAAATCTGAGCTGCCCGTGAAGAAACCATCAGGGAAGCCAAAATTTACCACGGGAACTGGGGAAATCTGAGCTCCCGTGAAGAAACCATCAGGGAAGCCAAAATTTACCACGGCTCTCCAGGTGGCCCTGCCCAAAGTCAAGGATGAATCCAGTGAGGAGGACACCGAGCCGGTGGGAAACGGGCAGGGCCTGCTGTAAATGGCGTGGAGCAGCAGGGCCCAATCCTGGAGGCACCTAATGTGGTGAGCAGCTACCCTCCCCTTTTTTTCGTGACTGTGACTCTCTTAAATCTGAACATGGGGACCCATATCAGAGTAAGGGGCCTAATTTACTCGGGGTGTGGGAGGGACCTTATTAATCCATCCCTGGTCTTCAGGCTCGAAGCCGTGGTGGTGTGGTTGCCGGAGCCTTTAATATTCACCCAAATGGGTGAATCCTCAATGAAGGAACCATGTCAATTCGAGACTGTATCACTTTGATTAGGGGTGGGGGATCACTGGGAAGATTGTTCATTCATGATCACCCCAGCGGCGCAGTTCCTTCTAGTGCTGGGAAGCCTCTGGCTACACGGCCATGATCCCTACATTCTTTGGGATGAGGGGAAGGTACTTTTCATCTCCCTGCAGTGTAAAACGCACACCTGGGACCCACAGTGGGGCCCCAAACCTAAGCCTGAAACCCCTTGGGCGTACCTAGCACAAAAAGAATTGGTTTCCATTCCTCCGGAGTATCGAGACTTGGCTAGGGTGTTTGAAGAAGAAGAAGCAGACGAACTCCCACCCCATAGACATTCAGACTGTAGCATTGAGTTATTACCGGGGTATAAGTTACCCAAGGGCAGGATTTATGCGATCGGCCCAGCAGAGAAGGATGAACTCTGTAAATTTATTGACAAGAATTTAGCCAGAGGGTTCTTCAGACCTGCTTCCTCCCCATTTGCCACTCTGGTGCTATTCCGGAAAAAGAAGGACGGGGGGTTGCGGTTGTGCACTGACTATCAAGATTTGAATGCAGTGTCATCTACCAATGCTTACCCCATGCCTCTCATTAAAAACATGTTGGCCGAGGCATCTAAATGGAAAATCTTTTCCAAACTAGATCTCCGAGATGCCTACTTCCGAGTGCTCATTAAAGAGGGAGATGAGCACAAGACTGCCTTTAACACCCTCCTGGACCAATTCAAATATAGGATGATGCCATTCGGTCTCCAGGGCACTCCAGGAGTTTTCATGAACTTGATCAACGAGGTGTTACACAAACATTTGTTCAAAGGAGCCCTGGTCTATTTAGATGATATCTGGCTGTATTTCCCCGATTTACCTTCACACGTGAAATTGGTGAGAGAAGTACTCGAGATGTTACACAAGCATAAACTGTTTGCTAAGTTGTCCAAAAGCGAGTTTCACCAAACAGCCATTGACTTTTTGGGGTATAGGATTTTGGAGAAGGGGCTGGAAATGGAACCAGGAAAGGTCCGGGATGTACTGGGGTGGGAGGCCCCCTGCACCCACCGCCAACTACAATCCTTCCTCGGATTTTCAAATCTTTATCGAAATTTTCTGCCCAACTTTGCCCAAGTCAGCTTACCCCTCACTGATCTATTGAAAACCAAAGGGAAGGGCCCGGAAGCTACCAAACCTGGCACTAAGCTGCTCTGGACAAACAAATGCCAGGAGGCATTTGACCGCCTCAAGGCACTTTTTACTTCAGAGCCGGTGTTAGCCCACCCCGTCCCAGTTGACACATCTGATGTTGCCATGGGAGGGGGAATCCTGCAAGAGGGGGACAATGGGCGGTTACACCCCCTAGCCTACGTGTCCCGCAAGTTTAATGAGACTGAACACAACTGGTCTGTGTGGGACAAAGAGGCGGGAGCAATCCGGCTAGTGCTTTCTACATGGAAGCACTGTTTGGAGGTAGCCCGAGTGCCTTTTGAGGTTTGGACTGATCACAAAAACTTGGAAGTGTTGAACCTCCCCCCTCCCCGTCATCTCAACGCTAAGCCATTATGGTGGGCTGATTTCTTTTCTAAGTTTTGGTTCATGCACTGTTGCGCCTCCGTCAACATGACAGCTAAAGGGAGGAAATATTGGACTCCATGTTCATGCCCTCGCAGCTGGGTGGGGCGGTGACAACTCGGAGCCGTGCAGACTCCTTCCCCCTGGCTCCACTCCCTCCCCACCTGCTCAAGGGGAAGAAACCAACTGGACTGCCAGATTTGCCTCTGCCTTCTCGGATGATGACGGAACAGAGGTGGAAGGGAAAGGGGGGTTTAAACTGAAAGCAGATGGATGTTGGTACCGTGGCACGAAACTGTTTGTCCCTAAAACATTGTGGGGGGGAAGTATTGGCGGCAGTCTATGGCTCCAAACTTGCGGGCCACACAGGGTTTGTCAAATCCCTTCAGCTCTTACAAAGACAGTTTTGGTGGCCACTCATGCGCAAGGGTTTGTTCTAGTTCGTTAAGTCATGCCAAACTTGTGTCATGTGCAAACCTAGACCGGGGAAACCCCCGGGGCTGCTGAAACCGCTTCCCACTCTGAGTCGACCATAGGAAGTGATCTCCATGGATTTTATCATGGTCTTGCCCCCTAGTAAATCCATGCTCACTTTGTCCCCTTTGCTTCCTTGCCCTCTGCAAAGGTTTTAGCAAAGGCATTTTTACAACACGTGGTGCACCTTCAGATGCTCCTGGGCAAAATTATCTCCTACAGGGGGACCCAATTTGCTTCTAAGTTTTGGGGGGAGCTATTGAAACTCAAGGGGGTGGAAAAAGCCATGAGTAGCGCTTATCACCCAGAGACTGATGGCCAGACCGAACGTGTGAATCAGACTTTGGAACAATATTTACATTGCTTCACCAACTACCAGCAGGGTAATTGGGCTGACTTGCTACCACTGGCTGAATTTTGCTACAACAACACAACTCATTCCTCTATGGGAATGTTCCCTTTCAAGGCACTTTATGACTATGACAGCCCCCCTATGCTGTTCCTCGAGGGGGACGCCTTGGGCCCGGGGGATCCTGCACGGTGGTGTCAACAACTTAAAGACTCCTGGCCTTTGTTGTGCAAAACATTAGAGGCGGTGAAGGAGGCTTTCAAGGCTCAGGCTGACAAGAGAAGGGTGGAGGGTTGGTGACTCTGTTTATGTCTCTACTAAGAATATTAAGGTTCTAAGACCCAGCCACAAACTGGGGTGGAAATTCATTGGCCCGTTTAAAGTCAAACGTCTAATCAATGAGGTTGCTGAGGATCTAGAACTTCCTAAAAACTTGAGGAATATCCATTCTGTGTTTCATTTCAGCCTCCTGAAGCTGGACCGAAGTCCGAGTCCCTGGCGCCCGACAAAGCCGGTGCCCCCTCCTCTCATGGTGGAGGGCGAGGAACATTTTGAAGTGTCTAAAATCCTAGATTCTAAACGAAAACGTGGTAAACTGTATTATTTGATTGAATGGCTGGACTTTGGACCCCAGCATCGAGAACAGGTGGGAGTAGGGGATATTCGGGGCCCTCAGCTTTTGCGAGAGTTTCACCGGGAGTTTCCGGGAAAAACGGGAGATCATCCAGTTTAGCCGGGAGATTGTTCTTTAGGTGGGCAGAATGTCAGCTATGCTGCCATATTGTTTATAGGCCTAGAGTTAGCCTGCCTGACCTGTGTATGAGTTGGTGCCACATTCCTTTCCTCTCGCTTCTTTCTTGTTATCTCTGACCTTGTGCTCCTGCCTGTGTAGTGTCTCCACTTTAATTAACTGTGAGACTAGTTTCATTTCTCAGCCTAGGATCCGCCCACGGGAAAAGGGGTGACTGGCCCACAGGTGGGGGGGGGCTTTTTGAATCTGCTATATTATTGTATATTTGTTCCTAGCATCATTCCTAATAGTGACCATGTTATTGCAACCATAGTACTAACAATAAAGCAAAACCTTTCTTGGAAGTGTGCGCTCCATTGTTTGGCTTTGGGTCCTGACAGGAAACCAGAAAGCATGGCATAGGAGGTGCTTTTCTACCTTCACTGTCACTGCATAGCCCCAAATTAACATACGCCAACCTCCAGGTAGCACCTGGAGATCTCCAGCTATTATAACTGTTGTCCAGATGACCAAGATCAGTTCTCCTGGAGACAATGGCTGCTTTGGGCAGTGGACTTTTGCTTTCTACCCTGCTGAGGTCCCTCCCCTCCCCTCCCCAGGCTCCATCCCTCAAATCTACAGGTATTTCCCAACCCAGAGTTGGTAACCCTGTAACTGGCTATGGAACCACTTTCCAGACCCTTGGAACCCAGAAGACATGGCATAGGAGGAGGTGCTTTTCTACCTTAGCTGCCACTGCATAACCCCAAATCAACATAAGTCAGGGGTGGAGGGAACCATACCTGTTACCATGAGGCTGTCCTCCCATACTACTCAGTTGGGGCAGCAAAATGACTTGATACAGCCCTGCCTTATAGCTAAGCAGAAGGAAATAAACATGGCTTGCCTCCCTCTATTTTCCCCTTCCCTCTGCCACCCCACAAGGCACACCGGGACACTTTCCTGGAGTTTCCTTCTAGATCTCATTGTATTTCTTCCCACAACGGGCCTTACTCCTAGTATATGTATATATGGAGAAGCTTTTTTTAAAAAAAACAACATTTCCCCCTCTCCCATACACTCCAAAACCCTTTGGCAGCTACAATAATGAAGGGAGAAAGAGGTAGGAATGGAAGACTATTAGGAGAGTTGAATAAAGTAGAAAGGAAAGAAACAAGATGTAGAATAGTAATGTGAATTGCCCTGAGCTGAGCTCAGTTTGGAATTGAATCAGCAATTATGAGCTTCATTGGATAATGCTTGAGGGGGAAATTTCCCCCCCCCCAAAAAAAAACCCCTTCTAAATTGACTCGTAATGTAAAATGACATTCTGAACATGCAGAGAATGTGTTTTCAGTTTATATGTTTTTTCTTCAAGTCCTGGACACTAATAGAAGCTCAGGCCAAGATACACGAACAGTCTCAAAAGGCAATTTTTCAGGCTCCACAGAACCGGGAAACTCAAGAGCCTTGGAAGGTGGGAAAGCAGTGTGATTTCCTTGCTTGTCTGATCAAACTTCAAAGTTTCCCACCCAGGTAGCATATAGCTTTGCAAAGACTTTTAAAAACTCATATTGTTATTTTCCCTCTAGCCTTTATTTTTTACTACTTCAGTTTGTGGTGAGAAGGCACTAATGTTCCTCCCATAAGCCTCAGTATTAAATGCAAATTAAATTATTTTTTCCAGATTCACACATGCTGCATGCATTCAGTCCTAATCCTACTGTTAGTGTACAAATGCGAGATATACAAAGGCAGTTGTAAATACACAAGCATCAGCTTTCTGAATCATCCAGTGACAATGCGGCAAAGCTGGTTTACAATCCCTTTACAGTCTTTCTGTGCTGTAAAGCTGAATTTCTGCCTCAGTGTCCAGTATTTGGCCCAAAATTCAAATTGAGAGCCTGTTCAGTGCATGTACAGGACCTTGCTTTACACTTCCGGTTAAAGAAAAACTTCTTCTAGAATGTGTTTCAACGGCCCTTGGCCTCGGCCGTTGGGCCGGGGGATGGTTTTGCCGCCCAGAAAGGAGGAGGCAGACAAGTTGTTTGGGTGCAATTTGAAGCCCATATGGGGACTTGAGGGAGGAGGGGCCAGAGATAATAAAAGGCTGGCCCCTCCTAGCCTCGTCAGCAGTCCTGGTTAGTGGTCGGACGGGGAAGAGCTCTTCAGGGAGGCCGGGAGTTTCGGGCCTACTTTAGGGTGGAATTACCATTGCAAAGCTCCTCTTCAAGCTGACGAGGCTAGCCGGTCCTGCTGCCTGGCAGTGTTCGGGTGAGTAGCGGCTCAGCAGCGGAGGACGGGAGACGGCGACGGAGCATCGGAACATCGGCAGAGCGTGCGACTGGAGGCAGGGTGGTGGCTCGGCTGGCGGCTTGACAGCGTGCGGGTTGCGGTGAACCAAGGTGGTGCCTGTATGGGGGCTGCCTCGCAGCAAAGGGTTTGTGGGCCGTAGGCCCTGTGTGGCATCTTGGTAGCGGGGTGGAGGCCATGAAGGGCAAAACCCTTGCTGTTTGCTTCTGTGGGCGGGGAGCTTAGGTGGGTCTTTAGCACTACACTTGGGAGTGGTGGGAGATGCATAGCTCAGGTGCTCATCGAGGTCGGGGGTTCTTTGTGCCTGGGTACCCCCTCACCCCCCCAGTCCAAACCTGGGGGTAGGGAGTGTTGCTGGATTAGCTTCAGGGAGCGGGGTTTGGAGTGCGCACAGGGGTTTGTGTCATTTAGGGCTCATGGGGCGGGGCTCGAGCTCAGTGGTGGGCATAGGGGCAGCCATTTTGTGTATAGGTTCAGTCGGCCATTTTGTTTTGCCTGTGGGAGCATTTTCACTTTTGCTTTTAGCTTGAAACTTGAGGACAGAGAACGTTGGCTGACCTAATTTGTATTGGGTAGACAGTGGGGCACTATGGCTCCCAAAAAAGGTACCGGTCATTCTAAGGGTAAGCAACCTGCCCCTAAGCCAACGCCAAAGCATCCAGCTCCGGCACCTTCTTCATCTGATGACGAAGCTGATGGGGTACAGCAGGCCATCTTGGACTGTTTGCAGGCAGTGGAAACTGCAGCTGGCTTGGCCACTCCATTAGTAAAGCCTGTGGGTGGGGCAGTGGGACGAAAAGAGACGTGTTCTGCTGTAAATAAGAGATTTCAGGCTGAGGTGCTGACTCGTTTGTCTCTTGTGGAAGGGCGTACTGTTGCAGGTGCAGCCAGGAATGACAGGGCCTCCGGGTCTCAGGACAGAGGAGCACCTATAATGACACCTGGGAAGGTTCAACGCCCAGCGGAGGTCATGGCTGGCCCTTCTTCTTTGGCGTCTGGTAAGTGCTGCCCACACCACACAGGATGCGCTTGGCCCGTTTATGGCACACAGCCTCAGATCTTTAAGGGGTTTGAAGCACGTGGTCAGGGAAAAATTGATAAGGAGTTGAGGGAGGGTAGGGTGTTGGGGCCGATGTATGCCGATGTGGCATTTTGCCTCCTCCCGGTGCACTCGGATGATTTTGAACTTCTGGGTTTTTGCTTTGAGGGTCAGTTTTATTTAGATAGGGCCTTGCCAATGCTCAGTTTCTTGCGCCACTTTTGAGCGCTTTAGTTCATTTTTAGAATGGGGAGTTTGCAGGCGTTCAGGTTTGGGCACATTGGTGCATTATTTAGATGATTTTTTGTTTGTGGGCCAACGCGGGTCCGGGCGTTGTGAGCAGTTAATGTGTTCTTTTGTTACCCTGGCCAACGAGTTAGGAGTGCCTTTAGTGCATGAGAAGACAGAGGGTCCAGCTCAGGTGCTTACTTTTCTGGGGGTAGAGCTAGATTCAGTGGCCCAGACATCACGGCTGCCTGCTAACAAATTGGGGGAGTTACATGGTCGCATTCAGGATTGTTTGGGCAAGCGAAAGGCCACTTTGAGGGAGCTGCAGCAACTGGCGGGTCACCTGAATTTCGTGTGTAAGGTAGTGGCACCAGGCCGTGCCTTTTTGCAAAGGCTGTGCGCGGCAATGGCGGGACTGCGGCTCCCTCACCATAGGATCCAGATCACGGCTGGTATTCGTCAGGATTTGGAAATGTGGCTGGAGTTTCTGGCTTCTTTCAATGGCATCTCTTCTTGGAGGGATGACCTTCGATTGGAGGCGGAGCTC
Source organism: Gekko japonicus (assembly GCF_001447785.1). Classification (NCBI taxonomy): domain Eukaryota; kingdom Metazoa; phylum Chordata; class Lepidosauria; order Squamata; family Gekkonidae; genus Gekko; species Gekko japonicus. The sequence continues at coordinate 8,583 of NW_015169864.1, read as the reverse complement.
CAGGTTCATTCCGACGCGGCAGGAACAGCAGGCTTTGGGGTATACTTCAGGGGGCACTGGTGTGCCGAGCCTTGGCCTGCAGTAGGGTTGCCAAATCCAAATTCGGAAATATCTGATAACTTTGGGGGTGGAGCCAGGAGACTTTGGGGGTGGAGCCAGGAGACTTTTGTGATGTCACTTCCTGTGACGTCACTTCCTGTGACGTCACTTCCAGGTCAAATGGCAAGTGATGTCACTTCCCCTTCCGATGATGTCACTTCCAGTACACTGCACCAAAACCCCACCTAGCTAAGCATCATGCCAGCAACTACCTCCTTAAAATCATTTCTCCGAAATGAACTTATTTGGAAGCCTGAGGTAACTCTAGCTTTCAGGTTCAGCTTCTTTCTATGTAGGATTTATATATATGTAACAGCACCACTTGTATCAAAGCTGTCAAAATAAACAAAAAAACCTGTTCAATATTTGCTTCTCATCATTTCTGCCTCCTGTGTTTGCATATGTTGGTGGTGTGTATTTCAAGTGAGCTTCCTGTCAAATTTCATATCATATCAATACACTGCATCAATCCTTTCCATCATGCAGGGGTCAGGCCAAGGTATGTGGACTCTGATATGACCACATTGGGCACTTCTTATGATTTTAAATAAGACTGCTTTTGCAAATTCCCTTAACAGAAGTTAGTTACGCTTTGGCTGATACAAGACCCTGAGAAGGTGTTCTTGCTCTGTAAATTTAATGTGTCAGTGGGCCATAAGGGTTCTACTGCGCTAACCAGTGGCCCCTCCAGTCCAACACTCTTGTGTCACACAGTGCCAAAAATACCAGGTGCCATCAGGAGGTCCACCAGTGGGGCCGGGACACTAGAAGCCATCCCACTGTTGCCCCCCCCCCAACACCAAGAATACAGAACATCACTTGCCCCAGGCTGAGTTAAGAACATAAGAGAAGCCAGTGTTGGATCAGGCCAATGGCCCATCCAGTCCAACAGTCTTGTGTCACACAGTGGCCAAAAATACCAGGTGCCATCAGGAGGTCCAGCAGTGGGGCAAGGACACTAGAAGCCCTCCCACTGTTGCCCCCCCGCAGCACCAAGAATACAGAGCATCACTTGCCCCAGACTGAGTTAAGAAGATAAGAGAAGCCAGTGT